>NC_084567.2:22960000-23200000 GCF_033978685.3 Nerophis lumbriciformis | reverse complement strand
AACCTCCAAACCCAGACTTGTCCATCAGATTGCCAGATGGAAAAGCGTGATTCCAGTGAGTCCAATGGTGACACCACTGCATCCGACACTTTGCATTGGACTTGGTGATGTATGGCTTAGATGCAGCTGCTCGGCTATGGAAACCCATTCCATGAAGCTCTCTGCGTACTGTACGTGGGCTAATTCGAAGGTCACATGAAGTTTGGAGCTCTGTAGCAACTGACTTTGCAGAAAGTCGGCGACCTCTTTTCACTATACGCTTCAGCGTCCGCTGACCCTCTCTGTCAGTTTACGTGGCCTACCACTTTGAGGCTGAGTTGCTGTTGTTACCAAACTCTTCAATTTTCTTATAATAAAGCCGACAGTTGACTTTGGAATATTTAGGAGCGAGGAAATTCCACGACTGGATTTGTTGCACAGGTGGCATCCTATGACAGTTCCACGCTGAAAATCACTGAGCTCCTGAGAGCGGCCCATTCTTTCACAAATGTTTGTAGAAACAGTCTCCATGCCAAGTGCTTGATTTTATACACCTGTGGCAGGGCCAAGTGATTAAGACACCTGATTCTGATCATTTGGATGGGTGGCCAAATTTTTGGTAATATAGTGTATGTACATGATTGACAGTCAGGAAAGCCAATCAAAGTCAACATTTCCTCTGCTCCGTTTTACAAAGTTTAACATTTAATTGTGACAAATGTCTATTTACTTGTTAGATCTCTTCTCTTCTTCTAAACTGTTCTCTTACACCACTATATGGTAGCCCTGTGATTGATGGGCTTGTTTTATTTCATTTATATTATCTGAAGCAGAGGAAAAAGCAATAAGTTCAACATGCAATACTTACAAATTTGTTGTTAATGTTTTTTGATGCATTAACCTCAGCATTTAATATGGACCTGGAGTTTTATTTCAGTAAATAAAACGGACTGCATCTGTTCAAGTCTGTTAAAACAATGAATAACTTTATTAAGCCACTTCTCTTGATTATATATCTATCTTTATAATGTAATTAATTTAAATAAGATTACTTCAAATTGAGGGCTTTGCTCAGCATTTTTGTAGGTGGGATCAAAAAAGGGACTAATTAGATTCAACTAATTACATATCATAATTAATTAACCACCATTTTTTATCACTTGACTGCAATAATTTAAACACAGGAGTAAGCATTATCAGTAATTGTTGAGACACGAACTCTGCTTATTCCTGTTCCTTTTCGGACAGGTTGATTTGTGCAAGTGTGAACATGCATGTTCAGGTTGTTTGAAACATATAAACTATGACCATTACCATAATCAATCAAAGTTTATTTATATAGCTCTAAATCACAAGTGTCTCAAAGGGCTGCACAAGCCACAACGACATCCTCGGCTCAGATCCCAATAATAGTGTGTTCGTAGCGTCTAATGTTCATCATTTGAAAACCCCTTTAGATTACTACTATTTAAATAACTTGAAATAATCTATTATTGAAAAACACGCCGAAAAACACTACAACTAAACATTACTTCACTATTTAGTTATTATGTCAAGCTGAATAAGAATGGTCCAATCTTACCTGTGAACAAATACCAGAGGTTGTTTGGTTCAATGGCCTCCTGGTCCCCACGGCGACCGGTCTTCCTGTATTTGATTTTGTAAGCGCTGATGATGCCGTTCTGTGCGCCGCGTGGAGGTGGCTGCCATGACACCTTTATGCTCTGAAAGACAGTAACGAGCAATAAGCACTGTGACTGAAAACAATACAACTATGAGGTTGTGATTATCATTGCTGTGTGTACAATGTCTTGCATATAGAACATTTGTGCACTCGTGTGTGTCTTTGTTGGGTTAAGTAATTACTTTATTTGCATGTTAACAACTCACCTCTGACACACACGCACACACACGCACACACACACACACACACACACGCACGCACGCACGCACGCACGCACGCACGCACGCACGCACGCACGCACGCACGCACGCACGCACGCACGCACACACACACACACACACACACACACTCACACACACACGCACACACACACATTTGCAACAGATGTTTGCAGTGGCCCAAGTGTGCAATGCTTTCAGACAGCTGCTATCAACCATCCTACTGACAAACGGTGTATATTCTGTCCCCCCCCTTGTGTACGTGTGAAAGTGTGTTTATGCAAATTGGCTAAAATCAATTAAGATTAATGGATTACACACATTGCTAATCAAAAAGATGATTTAAAGTTTCAACAACTCAAATTCGGAGGCCATGGTTGGTTCTCAGTCAGAAAAGGATGGTGTCTGGGGGTCTTCTTCACAAGTGAGTGAAGGATTGAGCAATCACAAGGTCTGCAAGTGGATCAGTGCAATGTTTGCATAATGTGGTGCGGAGAGAACTGAGCAACAACGGAGTGTACCATCCATCTCGGTCAGACCTAGGCAACATAAGCTTTCCAATCAGGCCCGTCGGACATTCCCAAATAATTTGTTTATATCTTTAAGATGGAAACTGTAGCTGCCATTATGATGTGCAGTGATGTTTTCAAATTACCGGAAGTGTTGAACTATACAAAGTATTTCAATGGTTGGAATCTGCGCTTTTGCATTATATACAAGTTATTAGGGTAATCTAAGTCAGTGTTTTTCAACCTTTTTTGAGCCAAGGCACATATTTTCATAAAAAAAATACGGAGGCACACCACCAGCAAAAAAGGTTAAAAAATTAAACTCCACCAGGTTGTCGTGCCTTATTTTGAGTTTGTTGTTGTTTCCTGTGTGTATTGCTTTAGTTCCTGTCTTGCGCTGTTATTTTGGTGACTCTTCCTGTTTTGTTGGTGTTCTCCTGTAGCAGCTTCACGCCTTCCTTTGAGCGCTATTGCCCACCCCTGCTTTGTTTTCGCAATGTACTAAAAACTCTGCTTACAGACACTTTGTGTTCAAATCATTTTTGAGTTTGTAGATAAATAAAAATGTTGTTCCTGAAATAATCATTAAACTTGTTTTATGTGTTGGTACACATTGTTTTACAGTACCTCAAATTCAAACTGCACTTTAATGTATTTTCAATAAATATAAGCTACAGTAATTGAGTTTTAAATAACTCCACAATCTGGGTCACCGCTTGTCCTTTGCCAAAGCACTGGTGAGAAGCACTGATGTATACAGTATAATCAAGACTATTTAAGTTGTGCGTACGCTATCCTTCTTTGTGGGGACATTGTTGATTGTCATGTCATGTACGGGATGTGCTTTGTGGACGCCGTCTTTGCCAAAGCACTGGTGAGAAGCACTGATGTATACAAGTAATTAAAGAATACAAATAATAATTAACCATTTGAAAGTGTTGTTTAGTAAATGTTAACTTCAAGTAAATGTCTTGCAGTATTTAGTACACCACTTATATTTTATTTGTTTACTGGAAATGCAATTTTTGAAGAAAAGCAAAAGAACTTTGAGAGGAAAAAAAGTCGTCTTTACTCCCACAAAATGTACCAAAAAAGAAACAAAACCGTGGCCCTATAACAGGGGTACAAACCGGAGGGTGGGTTACCTGTACGGTTGCACCTCTTGTAAGCAAAATTATATATAAGAACAAAATGACAGTTGTCAGCTGTGAGCATATATTACCTCGATTAAACATGGCGGAAATGTCTATTATAAGATTTTGCAATAGTAAACAGTAGGGTTGCAATGGTACTTGTCAGGAAAAAACACAGAGGCTATTTCATCCCTACAAGCCTGTTTCACAGGTTTCTCTGCTCTTCAGGGGATTTTATTGAAGTGTTTGTGGTTGTTACATATTTAAAGGGGACATTACATGGGGGTGTGGCCATTGTTACACAGTAGTGCCTTGCTTCTGTAATGATTCTGGTAATGATGAGACCAGTTTGTTGCGTTTGTTTAAAGTGGACATGCTGGGGTGGTATATCATGTTTTTCTTTTCTTTCAGGCACAGGTTACTACGTACACCTTTTAGCTTCACTGTTGTATGGTGAGCTAAATGAGATAATTTGCCATGTAACACTACTGTGTAACAATGGCCAAACCCCCATGTAATGTACCCTATATATATACAACAACCACAGACACTTCAATTAAATCCCCTAAAGAGGAGAGAAACCTACGAAACAGGTTTGTAGGGATGAAATAGCCTCTGTGATTTTTCCTGACCGAACGTATAATCCGCTCTACCCCGGTATCGAGCATGGTTCCATATATATATATATATATATATATATATATATATATATATATATATATATATATATATATATATATGGAACCGTGGTACTTTATTAGTATTCATATTATTAGTACTGCAACCCTAATAAATACAGTAAATATATACACATATATATATATATATATATATATATATATATATATATATATATATATATATATGTATATATATATATATATATATATATATATATATATATATATATATATATATATATATATATATATATATATATACACACACATATACATATTTATTTTTTTATATTGCAGCGATGTCAATATTGTGTATTGAACTGTCATTACCCGATGTGGGCTGCAGAGGGCAGTGGCAGGCTTGCCAGCAGTATTAAAACCTTGTGTGGGACCGAGGGAGAAAATTAGGAAGTGTTTGAGTTTGTGTGTGTGACGAGACCAGTTCATCAGGGCTTTTCACCCCCAGGAGTTGAGAGTCCAAATCCAGCTTTTGCACCCTCACACCCTGCAGGGGGCCTTGGAATTGGCTGCCGAGAGGGAGTTAGTGGAGTTCTTCAGCACCATGGAGAGGAGCATCACCCCTCCTATGATGAGGTCAGCATTAGTGAGTCCACAAGCAGACTATAAAGCCCCTTGGGTGGCTGAACTTATAGACTAATTCGGGCAGTGTCGCTGAAGTCGCGACAACAGCCATGCGCCAAGGCGAGGGTCTGCTGGCCAATCAGGCCACTTAATCAGCACCAGGGCGAGGGTCTACTGGCCAACCAGGCCACTTAGTCAGAGAATGCCCTCGTTTGCCCCGGTTGTCGGGAAACGACTCAGAGCCCGCATAAACGGGGGTATGCGGACCCAAGAATCCATTGACGGAGGAGGGCATGTGGCTCCAGCACCCAGTTTGGATTGCAACTGTACAAGACCTGTGCATCCTGGGTTTGGACTTCTTGAACGCGGCAGCCTGTGTTGTGAATTCCGAGAGTGGGTGGATCAGCTTCCAAGGAGGGGTTCTACCATTCCTATGGCCTCCATGAGTTCCCTTGACACCAAAGCCAGACCAGCAGCAAGTGCACTGGACACCGTGAGCCTTCTTCCGACATCAAGAGCCCCACCCTAAACAAAGATACACATGGCAGAGGCCCAGTGAACACAGAATGTGTTGACACGGCGGTGTGGGAATTGTGGAAAAGGAGCTGTAACGACTTGGCCCCCAATCAACAAGAGCAGCTGGTGGGACTGCTGACAACTTTCATCGACACATTCGCCAAAAATGACAAAGAGGGAGGGCTCACCCATCTAACGCAGCACATAATTGACCAAGTTGAGACCAGGCCTGTCAAACGTTGCCCACGTCACCTTCTTTTGGCCCGACAAACTGTTTGTTAGGAGGCTGTGGCAAAGTGACTGCAAACAGGCATCATCGAACCCTCCAACAGCCCATGGGCGTCAGCAGTCATCATGGTACCAAAGAAGTTGGGAGGATAGCGCCTATGTGTAGACTACATGTCAATGGGGTGATAAGAAGGATGCATACCCCCTTAAATGCATAGATGTGTTCTTGGACCTGATCTCGGGCTCATCCTGTTTCTCCTCCCTGGACCTCAGCAGTGGCTACTACCAGGTGACACTTTCCCCTGAAGAGGTCAGGCCAAAGACTGCATCCTGTACTGGGAGGGGCCTTTGGCAGTTTTAGGTCCTCCTCTTCGAACTGTGTAATGTGCCGGCAACCTTTGTAAGATTGATGGACCGAGTGTTGGCCGGGGTCCCTCACCAGCAGTGTCTAGTCTCCCTTGATGTCATCCTGGCTCATGGCAGGGAAGAAGTGTAATTTCTTGGGTCATCAAGTGGGAGCTGAAGGCATCAGCACCCAAGCAGAGAAGGTGAAGGCCGTGGCAAAGTGGCCTACCCCCACCCAAGCAGTTAAAACGTTATTTGGGCTGGCTTCGTACTGCAGGAGGTTTGTATGGGGTTTTGCGTGCACAGTAGCTCCCCTATTCTAGCTGCTCCAAAAAGACAAAGACTTTGAGTAGTCTGACAGGTGCTAAACAGCATTCAGCAGTCCCCAGAAAGCCCATATTGACTCCCCTGTCCTAGCTCCGGCGAACACCAATCTGGCCTTTATCCTTGACACAGATGCCAGTAGGGAAGGTGTAGGACGAGTGTTGGTGCAGCCCGCACAAGAAGGAGAGCAGGTTGTGGCCTGCTTCAGCAGGACATTAAACAAAGCTGAGAGGCACTACTGTGTCACCCGCAGAGATCTGCTGGCTGTAGTGTTGTCTGTCAGTCTGTCGGTGAGGACAAACCATTCTACGCTCAGCTGGCTAATGATTTTTAAAGAGCCAGAAGTGTGGCTCTACTGGGCACTTTGGGTGGCAAAAACTTTTCGCCGCCTAGAGCTTTCGTGGAGGATTTCTACCGCCGCTGTGACCCGTGTGCAGCGAGGAAGGGCCCACCTGGTCGTTCATGTGCCCTTGTGCAGCAGGTCTTGGTGGGGGCTCCCATGGAAAGAGTTGCCATGGAATATGCCAGGAAACTCCAGGACCGACTCGAGACAGTAACAAGTTTGCCCGTCAGCAGCAGCAGAGAGCGACTCAGAGACATGAGACAGAAAAGGAACTATGATGTAAAAGCCAGAGGGAGACACTTTCAACCAGAGGAGCGGGTGTGGGTCTAACTTCCAGAGTGTAAAAAGGGGCGGTGCCCCAAACTGAACAGCCCTCGGGCAGGACTGTGCCAACTTCTGAAATGAGTAGGGGAGGTAGTGTACAGAGTGTGAAGACGAGGGCAAAAAGGGTCATCGAGACCGGCTGGCGCCATGCCGGGCATGCCAGGACTCAGCCATGGTGGGCCAGAGAGTTCTACCTGCACCATGAATTGATGAGAATAGTGTGCAGAATCCCCCACGCCACGAAGAGCCGCCTGGGTCAGCTGCGCAGGAGGCACCACCAGCAGCAGCACCACTTTAGGGACGCCTGATAACGACAAGAGGGCTGCCACCATATCTCAAAGACTATGTGGGTCACAATGTGGGCAAGACTAACTAAGGCTGTTTTTGTTAAATCTTGTTATTGTTAAAACAAGGTCAATGTTCAGTGCTCTCAGGGAAAGGGTCTTTGTTAGGAGTGGGTAGTGTAGCTATGGGAATATTGTGTAGTGAAGTGTAATTACCTGATGTGGGCTGCAGAGGGCAGTGGCAGGCTTGCCTGCAGTATTAAAACCTTGTGTAGGCGCGAGGGAGAAAACAAGGAAGTGTTTGAGGAGTCACTTGTGTGTGTGACGCATTTCTGCCTGTTCGTTAGACAGTCCTCTTTGTAAAAGGCTGACTTGTTTACAGAAAGTATAACTCCTTCATACTGCTGCCATTCATCCATCCATCCATCTTCTTCCGCTTATCCGAGGTCGGGTCGCGGGGCAGCAACTTAAGCAGTGAAGCTCAGACTTTCCTCTCCCTAGCCACTTCGTCCAGCTCTTCCCGGGGGATCCCGAGGCGTTCCCAGGTCAGACGGTAGACATAGTCTTCCCAACGTGTCCTGGGTCTTCCCCGTGGCCTCCTACTGGTCGGACGTGCCCTAAACACCTCCCTAGGGAGGCGTTCGGTTGGCATCCTAACCAGATGCCAGAACCACCTCATCTAGCTCCTCTCGATGTGGAGGAGCAGCGGCTTTACTTTGAGCTCCGCCCGGTTGGCAGAGTTTCTCACCCTTTCCAAGAGACCCGCCACCCGGCGGAGGAAACGCATTTCGGCCGCTCGTACCCGTGATCTTGTCTTTTCGGTCATAAACCAAAGCTCATGACCATATGTGAGGATGGGAACGTAAATCGACCGGTAAATTGAGAGCTTTGCCTTCCGGCTCAGCTCCTTCTTCCCCACAACGGATCGATACAGCGTCCGCATTACTGAAGACGCCGCACCGATCTCACTATCCACTCTTCCCTCACTCGTGAACAAGACTCCGAGGTACTTGAACTCCTCCACTTGGGGCAGGGTCTCCTCCCCAACCCGGAGATGGCACTCCACCCTTTTCCGGGCGAGAACCATGGACTCGGAATTAGAGGTGCTGATTCTCATCCCAGTCGCTTCACACTCGGCTGCGAACCGATGCAGTGAGAGCTGAAGATCCTGGCCAGATGACGCCATCAGGACCACATCATCTGCAAAAAGCAGAGACCTAATCCTGCAGCCACCTAACTGGATCCCCTCAACGCCTTGACTGCGCCTAGAAATGATGTCCATAAAAGGTATGAACAGAATCGGTGACAAAGGGCAGCCTTGGCGGAGTCCAACCTTCACTAGAAACCTGTCCGACTTACTGCCAGCAATGCGGACCAAGCTCTGACACTGATCGTACAGGGAGCGGACCGCCACAATTAGACAGTCCGAAACCCCATACTCTCTGAGCACTCCCCACAGGACTTCCCGAGGGACACGGTCGAATGCCTTCTCCAAGTCCACAAAGCACATGTAGACTGGTTGGGCAAACTCCCATGCACCTTCAGAGACCCTGCCGAGAGTATAGAGCTGGTCCACAGTTAAAGGACGAAAACCACACTGTTCCTCCTGAATCCGAGGTTCGACTAGCCGGCGTAGCCTCCTCTCCAGTACACCTGAATAGACCTTATCGAGAAGGCTGAGGAGTGTGATCCCACGATAGTTGGAACACACCCTTCGGTTCCCCTTCTTAAAGAGAGGAACCACCAGCCCGGTCTGCCAGTCCAGAGGTACTGCCCTCGATGTCCACGCGATGCTGCAGAGTCTTGTCAACCAAGACAGCCCCACAGCATTCAGAGCCTTAAGGAACTCCGGGCCGATCTTATCCAACCCCGGGGCCTTGCCACCGAGGAGCTTTTTAACTACCTCGGCAACCTCAGCCCCAGAAATAGGAAAGCCCACCACAGATTCCCCAGGCACTGCTTCCTCATAGGAAAACGTGTTGGTGGGATTGAGGAAGTCTTCGCACAACATCCGCAGTCGAGGTCAGCAGAACACCATCCTCATCATACACTGTATTGACAGTGCACTGCTTCCCCTTCCTGAGGCAGCGGATGGTGGTCCAGAATCGCTTCGAAGCAGTCCGGAATTTGTTTTCAATGGCTTCCTCCCATGTCCGAGTTTTTGCCTCCGCGACCGCTGAAGCCGCACACCGCTTGGCCTGTCGGTATCTGTCCGCTGCCTCCGGAGTCCTATGAGCCAAAATAACCCGATAGGACTCTTTCTTCATCTTGACGGCAGCCCTCACCGCCAGTGTCCTTGTGTGTGTAAGTTTTTATATTAGAGTTCCTAAAAAAGGACCAAAGCACACATGCCGTAGATTTTTCCATGTATGCAAAGGGTAAAAAAATCACCTACAATCTGATATAATATCGCTTTTCTTCAAAGCTTTGTTGTAAAAATCTGTTCCCGTCTGTCCCTGACACCTATGTCTCACACTAGGGATGCCCCGATCCGATATTTGGATCGGATCGGCCGCCGATATTTGCCAAAAAATGCGTATCGGCAAGGCATGGGAAAATGCCAATCCAGATCCAGTTTAAAAAAAAAACTCCGGTCCGTGTTTTCCAACGCACCGATTTAAATAATACATTCCACTTTTCTGCTGCTCCCTAATTTCCGTTCCGCATTTTCCAGCACACCTTCAACACATCCACAGGTCTGTGGATTCTCACGCAGTTGCTTTTAGCTGCTGGCATTACACGACAGGCTCTTCTCACTCTTTTCTGTGTCTCCCTCTCACAGAGAGCAAGCACACCTTCTTACACACGTCACATACTGTCACGTCATACGTCACATACGTATACGCCCTCTCCCAGCAGAGAGGTAGCAGCATGGCTAACGTTAGCTGTGATGCTAGCGCAGCCGTGTGACCAACGGTCTCTCTAAGGTGTGCGCCTGTGCAATTGCGCACTGTTTAAGCGTCCTCTGCGCATAGCAATTATATGCCACGCACAAAATCTAATAAAAAAACTAAGCGTATAACAATTTTCGACACACGGACACGACAGAGAAAACAGTTTTCGTCATCATTGTTCAAATATTGTAATGTCTGTCGAGACACTTATCTCCATTCGGTGCCACACGCCCACACCATCAAAATGCCGAGGCAAAAATTTCCAGATCAACACCGTATGAAAAAATTTGTGATTTTTTTAGTTGTGATTTCCTTCTTTGCATGAAAGTTTAAAAGTAGCATATATTAATGCAGTATGAAGAATGTTTTAATGTAGACATGCAAGCCTTGAGAGAACATTTTGAAAATCAAGACTACATTTCCTGCAAATGGGTGCATTTCTACCCTATATTTTAACTTTAGATTTATTCTCATATCAAACTCTTTTGGCTGTCTTTTTGACACTTACATCCGGCGCCCCCCTCCACACCCTGGATTATAAATAATGTAAATAATTCAATGTGATTATCTTGTGTGATGACTGTATTATGATGATAGTATATATCTGATAGTATATATCTGTATCATGAATCAATTTAAGTGGACCCCGACTTAAACAAGTTGAAAAACTTATTCGGGTGTTACCATTTAGTGGTCAATTGTACGGAATATGTACTTGACTGTGCAACCTACTAATAAAAGTCTCAATCAATCAATCAAAACACATAGAATCATCATACTACTGTGATTATATGCATCAAGTGTTCATTCAAGGCTAAGGCAAAATATCGAGATATACTGTATATCGTGTATCGCAATATGGCCTTAAAATATCGCAATATTAAAAAGCCCTAGTTTCAATGATGCCATTTCTGTTTGTCATGTATAATTTTGTCTATTTTGTGTTTATCCTTGAATAAACAGATCAGCCGGGGGGGAGCTCAAAGTAAAGCCGCTGCTCCTCCACATCGAGAGGAGCCAGATGAGGTGGTTCGGGCATCTGGTCAGGATGCCACCCGAACGCCTCCCTAGGAAGGTGTTTCGGGCACGTCCGACCGGTAGGAGGCCACGGGGAAGACCCAGGACACGCTGGGAAGACTATGTCTCCCGGCTGGCCTGGGAACGCCTCGGGATCCCCCGGGAGGAGCTGGACGAAGTGGCTGGGGAGAGGGAAGTCTGGGCTTCCCTGCTTAAGCTGCTGCCCCCGCGACCCGACCTCGGATAAGCGGAAGAAGATGGATGGATGGATGGATAAACAGGTCAGTTTCTTGTTACCAACTATTGTGTATTATTCAAACTCACCTAATTCAGCTGACTAGTTGTTATCAAGAGTACTAAAACCCTTTTCAACATGATTCTGACAACTAAGTAGGCTAAATAACTTTAATCTTTAATACATGCTCGGATAGGCCAGTATCGGTCAGTATCGGTATCGGTCAGTATCGGTATCGGATCGGAAGTGCAAAAACAATATCGGTATCGGATCGGAAGTGCAAAAACTTGTATTGGGACATCCCTATCTCACGCTGTCTGATCTGTAAACAAACCTCACCCACTATGCTTTGTGCCTCGTCTGCCTGGAGCTGCTGTGATGTACGTAGATGATATGATTATCGTAATAACCCATAAAAACGGCACTTCACAGATTGCCGGTTACAGTTTCAATGTTGTAGGTAAAAATCATTTGTAGATGTGCCGGATTGAAAAGCTTAATGGGCCGTACACAGTTTGCCCACGTGTATTGTAAAATTAATGTTTGTGTTAAAGTTTGATAACTTAGTTTGAACTAAGCTAACGTTAGCGTCTACCACAGACCACTGCAGACACAATTCACTATAAGAATTTAAATAAATGATAGCACAAACATATAAAGGGGGAGTAGCAATGGTGCTGTAGCATATTCCAGATTTAAGTATCAATATTTCAGGTTTTTATCCATACATTATGACTTTTTGATTTATTTTTCTACAATGGGCTATGTTCACTAAAACAAAAAAACGCAAATTAATGGTTTGGACCGTTGTGAGACAGGTTCATTTTAGCCTACTGATGATGTGTTGTTGCAATAGTAATCCTAAACCACCCTTTCTAGACCTCTGGTTGACATATTTCACCCGGAAGTGTTACTGAACGATGGAAGAGTGTCTTCAGGCTATATCTTCATAGTCATGATTTAAACTTGTCAAAGGCTGGGCTGCACACTTGTGGAGATGTTCAGCACACTTCCACACATAGCCTTTCACTCTTGGGGCTTGTGGAGGTGGCCTGCATGTCTGTATACAGACATTTACCTGGCTTATGGTGACCACTTACTAAGGAAATGCATAATTGAAGAAACACTTTGGGCCTGATTTACTAAGATCCAAATATACCACTTGCTAGTTGACACTGCAAGGACGTGCAAGATATCTAACTGTTTGGAACTGTGATCGCACGGTATCTGCTGATTGGGCTGAGCATTGCTTTGGTGCATCAACAAATTTGAAAGACATTGTTGACAAAGGTTGTTTTGGAAACATCCCTGGAGGACATCACAGCGATAG
Source organism: Nerophis lumbriciformis (assembly GCF_033978685.3). NCBI lineage: Eukaryota > Metazoa > Chordata > Actinopteri > Syngnathiformes > Syngnathidae > Nerophis > Nerophis lumbriciformis. Next base: position 23,187,375 of record NC_084567.2, on the reverse strand, counting down.
CCTCTCTGAAATTCTGCCATCCTTCAACAACACCTAGGAGTTGAACTACAAGTATATTTGTAATGCCTGCAGCGCGACTCCAGGCCTTTAGACATAACAGCACACACACCCTGGACATATACCACCACCCCCACCACATGCCTTTGCCACCGCTTAAACCACTTAAGGGCGATGAAAGGCTGGGGCAGCACTAGCAACAACCCATTGGCATACCTGTTCTGACTCCCTGTACAATGTATGTATGTCTGCTCTTGAACGAGATTGAGCTGAAAATTAAATACCAATGTACTTGTGCAGTGACAATAAAGAGGTTCTGATTCTGAGAAAAATATGCACACTGACACTTAATAATAAAAAGGAAGTCTAAGTCTAAGTCTATACTGTACGTGAGGCTGTGGATCACATCCCCAGTGCATTCGTTTGTCTGGCATGACTCAAATGCAAAAAAAATATAAAAATGCACAATGAAAGATGTCTTTTCAAGTCGGAGATGTATTATAGTAATATATTTACAATTTAAAAAACGCCAGCATACACCTAAATGCATCATAAGTCATCCAGCAGCAATAAAATTATAAAATCAACTTTGCACAGGTTTAGTAGATCAGCTTTGTGTGTGCTATCAAGTTTGCACCTGTTTTAGTACACGCAAACCTTTAGTAAATCGGGCTCTTGGCGTCTGTCAATCCTGATGTGTAAGAAACAGGCTGAAGCACTCCAAGAATGCAGATTTGTGCATTGAGAGCTGCCAAGAGAACTTGTGACCCGTCAAAGTGGGATGTAGGGGCTTTGTCGGTTTCCCAACTGTCCACCTCCTCCGAAGAATCGGATGCACAGAACCTTTGCGGCAGATGTAGGGTGTACGAAAGCCATCAAATAACTGGCTGAAAAGGCAGAGACGGTGTGCTTCTGGCTATGGCTAAGGAGAAAGCAGATGTGTTGGGGGCCAATTATCTTTCCGTCACCAGGAGATGTATTAGGGTTAAAGGAGCTTAACCTCCATGACTGGTGGGCCCTAGCTGATGTGTTCAGGGGAACCGTTGGTGGTGCAACAGCTAGAAATCCCCAGCAGGTAGACCATCAACCTGTATTATCATATGTCACAGTCCATTGAATCCTCAAAACATGTTTTGACCAAAGAAGTCTGATGGAGATAGGATCGGCCACTTACACATGTACACATCGCTGTACAATCATTCACATTTTTGTGCATGCAGTCTTAAAATGCAGATGGATGGTGATCCTCATCAGGCCAATGAGCAGTTTCAAAATCCGCTTAATGTCACTGTGACAGCGGCCATCGAGGAATTCACTTAACATGCACCTGCTCCCAATGTTCTCCTCACCCTGCTAATTTGTTACAGCAGAAGTGATTAGGGAGGGGAGGAGAGAGCAGTCAAGAGGAGAGAAAATGTTGTACATTTGCCAAATTCCTCCATATTCTGTCTTTCCCTCTACTACCCCACCTCCCTTCCTCCCTGGTGCCAGTGTGCACTTCATTAACTAATTAGCCACTTTTCAGCTCACACTTGGATGGGTGGTCTCCATGGAAACGACACAGAAGGTAAGTACATGGATGAACATCTCCCACGGAGTAGCAAACCATCCATAAAGGTGAATGGTGACACCACACGGCTTAAAAGACCAAGCATGACTCATTTCTGGGGTTGTACTGTATATCGTTGGGATTCAGTTCAGTTTATTTCGATACAATGTAATGCATTACATATTTCCAGTTGTTTCATTACAGCATGTCCGAAAAGGAGTAGGATGAAGCTGAGCTTATTTATTCCTACCCCTTTCCATACCATAGCAATTGTATCCCATGTCCTTGTTCTCTGTAACAGAACAGTGAATAAAAAAAACACTATACCATAGTAAGTAAACAAATATTAAATACTTTGTGAACACTTGTTGTTCGAACTTTCTCCTGAACTGAATTATATTGGTGCTTTTTTTTTTTAATTTATTTGGTTAATTCATTCCATAATTTAATTCCACATACAGATATGCTAAAGGTTTTAAGTGTTGTACGAGCATACATGTTTTATATTAGAGTTTCCTCTAAGGTTATATTTCTCCTCTTCTGTTGAGATGAATTGTTGTACATTCTTGTGTAGCAGGTTATAGTTTGTATAGTTTGTACATTGTCATGTCTGTATTATCATGTTTTGTTTTAAGTCATGTTTTGTTTAGTTTCTGTCTTTTCACTCCCTTGTCTGGTCACCATAGCAACCATTAGTTTTCACCTGTCACGTCACGCACCTGTTTCACGTCTTGAGTCACGCACCTGTTTTCGTTAATCATGTCTGTAGTATTTAAGTTCAGTGTTTTTCAGTTTGTTTTTCTGACGACCTCGCACCCCATACCGCACCACATTTATGCTCTGTTCATGCCTCTAACTCTTTTTTCATGCCGGTTCCATGCCAAGTAAGTTTTTGTTTGTCAAGCCACAGTTAATGTTTTTGTTTAATTGTTCATAGTTTATTCTCCGCCACTGTGCGCACTTTTTGTTTGATCCTTTTTTTTTTTTATTTATAGTTAATAAATAAATCATGTACCTCCATTCCCGTCTCGCCCGTGCCAACTTTCCGCTGCATCCCGGAAAAGCAAACAACCAAGATCAAGTCCTGACAGTAGGTCGTCAGCAGACCCGCTTTTCCGCAAGTAAGTTGGCCGAGTTGGACAATGCGGATGAAGCTTCTTGGGAGGTGTTGCGCGCCATGGAGGCAGAGACGCTGCGCTTTTCCCCCAGGGAGCGCAGGGGGATGATGTGGGGGAAAGAAGGCAAGCTGGTGCCGATTGGCGCGTCGCTCCCGTCCCGGAAACGTCGCCAAGGACGGGGAAAAACTTCCTCGAGCCAGCAGGACACGCCGCTCCCACAAGCCCCGCCCCCTCCGGGCGGAAGCAAGCAGCAGTCTGCCCGGCTTCCCCATGATGATTTTTGTTTCAATACTTTTTCTTTAAATCACCCGCCTCCAGCTAAAAACTCTAATGCCATGTCTTTGATAAGACATTATCAAAACATGTTTTTAGAAATCAGGTCTAGTCAGTCACAGCCATCCCAATTTCATTCCCCGCTCCCCAGGACTCAAGCCACACCCAAGACACAAAACAATTTTTTTTCACCCACTCAATCCCAGGCACAAGAAAGACAATTTGGACAATTTAATGGGGAAGTTTCTGCCCTCCTCCGCCCACCCCTACAGAGAGTTCCAGACCGCAGGGAGAGCGTCTGGTATCCGCCCCTTGAGGGGGGGGCTAGGGCTGGGAATTGTTCAGGTGGGGTGGATCAGCATCACCTTGTCAAGCCACAGCCTCCCTCACGGCCGCCACCACCAGTCTTCCGACCTGTCAAGCCACAGCCTCCAGCACGACCGCCCTTACCAGTCTTTTACCATGCCAAGCCGCAACCCCCAGCAAGACCACCTCCACCTGCACTACCAGCTCCACGACGCCAAGCTCCGATACCAGCTCCACGACGTCAAGCTCCGGTACCAGCTCCACGACGCCAAGCTCCGGTACCAGCTCCACGAGGCCAAGCTCCGGTACCAGCTCCACGACGCCAAGCTCCGGTACCAGCTCCACGACGCCAAGCTCCGGTACCAGCTCAACAAGTCCAAGACCAAGACCCGCCATGCCAAGACCAAGACCCGCCATGCCAAGACCAAGACCAAGACCAAGACCCGCCATGCCAAGACCAAGACCAAGACCCGCCATGCCAAGACCAAGACCAAGACCCGCCATGCCAAGACCAAGACCAAGACCCGCCATGCCAAGACCAAGACCCGCCATGCCAAGACCAAGACCAAGACCCGCCATGCCAAGACCAAGACCCACGCCAAGACCAAGACCTATACCAAGACCCACGCCGAGCTTCGCCGCCTGACGCGCCACGCCGAGCTTCGCCGCCTGACGCGCCACGCCGAGCTTCGCCGCCTGACTCACCACGCCAAGCCACGCCTGCCACGATGACGACGCGCCTGCCTCCTCGTCGGCCACGGATATGGCCGCTACCTGGTCGCCCGCCACGCCAAGTGCGCCCACCTCCCAGTCGGCCACGAATGTGGCCATTCCCTGGGCGCCCGCCTCGCCTGCTGCAGCGGCGTTCCACTCGCCGCCGCCACCTAACTCTGCCCCGGTGGATACGGGGACACGTGGTCTGGCGACCCACCGCCATGTCCCCCTCCCGCCCTCCCATGACTTTTGTTAAGTTTTTTTTTCTTGGACATCTGGTATCTGTCCTTAAGGGAGGGGCTCTGTCATGTCTGTATTATCATGTTTTGTTTTAAGTCATGTTTTGTTTAGTTTCTGTCTTTTCACTCCCTTGTCTGGTCACCATAGCAACCATTAGTTTTCACCTGTCACGTCACGCACCTGTTTCACGTCTTGAGTCACGCACCTGTTTTCGTTAATCATGTCTGTAGTATTTAAGTTCAGTGTTTTTCAGTTTGTTTTTCTGACGACCTCGCACCCCATACCGCACCACATTTATGCTCTGTTCATGCCTCTAACTCTTTTTTCATGCCGGTTCCATGCCAAGTAAGTTTTTGTTTGTCAAGCCACAGTTAATGTTTTTGTTTAATTGTTCATAGTTTATTCTCCGCCACTGTGCGCGCTTTTTGTTTGATCCTTTTTTTTTTGTATTTATAGTTAATAAATAAATCATGTACCTCCATTCCCGTCTCGCCCGTGCCAACTTTCCGCTGCATCCCGGAAAAGCAAACAACCAAGATCAAGTCCTGACAGTACATAATTTGAGCTGTTTGCAAATGCACCAAATCATTGAATTTCAATATTTGTGATTCAATAAATAAAGAGTTTGTATGCTCTCTATATCCATCATGATGTATTATTCTAATGTATCTTTTTTGTAACATCGTTAGTGAATGAAGCACACATTTGTAGTTGTTTCCCCATATTTCTACACAATAACTCAGATATGGTAACACTTGCAAGCAGTAAAGAAAATGAAGTGATTTTTGATCCAGAACATGTTTTGTTTTATTCATTATTGACGTGTTTCTTGCCACTTTATGTTGTATATTTTTTACATGAGGTTTCCAGTTCATTTTATTATCTATTATTACACCCAAAAATGTGTTTTTTTTACCCGTTCAATATATACTCTGTCTATTTGTATTTGTGTTTGGCTTTACCTTCTCGTGTTACCCAAAAGCATTATTTTAGTTTTACTGAGATTCAATGAGATTCAAAGATAGTCTGTTTTTGTCAAACCATCTTTTTAATTTGTTCATTTCTTTTGTTATTATTTGTATTAGCTTTTGTGTGTTATTTCCTGATCAAAACACAGTTGCATCATCTGCAAATAATACTAACTTTAAGTCATTTGTAACTTTACAAATGTCGTTTGTATAAAGATTGAACAATTTTGGTACGCCACAAAATATTTTCAGCTCTGTAGAAGTGTGTTCGCCTATCTTCACGTATTTCTTCCTGTTGGTTAAGTAGCTTCTAATCCAGTTCAAGACCAACCCTCTAATTACATACCTTTCTAATGTGTTTATTAAGATGCTATGATTAATTGTGTCAAATGCTTTTGTTAAATACATAAACACCGCAGAAGCACATTTTTGGCTATCTATTGCATTGGTGATCTCTTCCGCTATTTCGATTAATGCCATTGATGTTGAGATGTTGGCTCTGTATCCGTATCTGTACATGTTCTTCGAAAAGTCTTTTTGTCAACAATGTTTCTCTTCTTGTAGTTTCCAAACATCCATCGATCCATTTTCTATCGCTAGTCACATCATAGATTATTTAAAACTGGCAGATGATCACTGATGTCGGATATTAGCAGGCCACTCGTGGTATTGTTATCAAAATCATTAGTAAAAATATTATCAATAAGTGTGGCACTGTGTCCTGAGATTCTGCTTGGCCTTGTGATTTTAGAATATAAACTCAGGCTGTACATTGTGTCAATAAGGTCATCTATGGGCTTTTGTTTGTTACGGTTCAAGAGTTCAATGATGAAGTCTCCACATGAGAAGGTTATTTTTTGACTGATTTCATTCAAAGTTATTTGACTTCGGTGATCTATATATACAACTGATCAGTACGTTTTTGCTTTTTTCATGACATATTTCAATGGTTATACATTCTACGATGTTATCAATAGCTAGTGACATATTTGTTACCACTTTGTAGTTTAGGTTCTTCATCACATGCTCTTCCCCCTCCGTTCTTCTTGATTATGTTGATATAATTTAGTTCATATCTTTCCAGGTCAAAATCCATTCATTTTTTAGCATCCATTCATGTTTCTGAGATAGCGATAACTTTGAAGGGCTTGTTGAATTGTTCAAAAAAATGATTCACATTGTTGTAATTAGCATACAAACTTCTGCTGTTTAAACAAACAATCAACAGTTTGTTGTCTATTTTAATGTTTCCATTATATTGTTCATCTGTATAATAAAAACTATTATTCTTGGTGTGAAAGAAAAAAATTGTATCTGGATCTATATCCTTATCTAATTTTGGACTATTGTAATCTATGCTGCGGAAGGTTTTCAGTTCCATACTTTCCTGTTCTCCAATCATTTGTGTTGCTCTATGAATGTATATAAGTGTAGATGAATGTGCACCTGAGTGAAGATCATCTTGTTCGGTAATCCCTTAGAGCGTTGTAATTTTGTAGTCGAATGTCAGTTTTTTTTCCGTCAGACTCCATTATTGTTGTTGTTGTAGTTGCTGGGAGTTCTGATATTCGTCCAGATCCTTGATGTCTTTGACAACCAGGACTCTTGCTTGTGAACCTCCATTCAGCTTTATGTAGATTTTGCAGTTGGCGCTCCAAGTTCCCTGAATTTACCCGTTTCCTCAAGTCGCGTGCTTTCTTGGCGATGTCAGCATTGCGTTTAGTGAGGTGCTTGTTCATGTACACATTTGTGCCCTTCATCTTTTTTCCTTGTGTCAGGAATGCCATTTTGGATTTCCTGTTGCGAGCTTAACGATAGTGACTGACGTGGTATTGTTGCCTCTTCTATTCAGTGGAATGCACGCATCAATGGTGTTAATATCGACATCAATTACCTTTGATTGCAGAAAGTTGACCACTTGTTGCTTCGTTGAAACAGCGTCCATGTTATCTGGTTCTCCTCTGTTGTCAACTGCTCTTGAATAGGATCGAGGGTTGATGTGTAGCCCTGCAATGATGATGTCGTTCTGTCGTGTAAACTGATCCATTTCCTCTTTGAAGTTTTCCAACACAGTGATATTCCCCAGATTAATGACATCTTGTTGTCTGGCATTGGGCTGTTGTCTCAATGCAGCCATCTCCTCCCTGAAGTTCTTCAAATCAATGTTATCTTGTTGCATAGCATGCAACTGTTGGCGCACGGCTGCTATCTCCATTTTAATGGTCTCCACAACACTGCTATTGTCCCAATGGGTGTTATCTTGTTGAATGGCATGCAATGTTGCATTCTCCTTGTTCAGCTTCTCCACCTCCTGTTTCAATGCATTCATTTATTCTCGGAACTTTCTAAATTCCACCATATCATTACACATTTTTTTTCTGTCTTTGACTATCTTTTTGTACTGATCATCTGTTCCTCGAGAGTGTTGACCTTGCTTTGTGTCTTATTTATATCCTACTAACTCTTTCAATTCTGGTTCCACCCCCGGTAACGGTGTATTGCCCCGTTGATGGCTTCTTGTTGTGCTCATGGTTGCTCAGCTGCAAAGTGGAGCCGTTGGTGTTGTTAGTGTCTGTGGCAGGCTGCGGCAGCTTTATCAATACTGACACTGGTATTCATTGGTACTATATGCAATTTGTGTAAATAAAGATGTGAAAAATTACATTTTTTTTTTTTTTTTAGCTGAAGAGGTTGTAAATAAACTAATTGATGACCAATATTCACACAATAATAGTACATGGATGGATTTTGGTGATGAATATACAATAGTATATCCATCCATCGATTTTCTACTGCTTGTCCCTATAAAAATATTTAAAATAATAGAAATAAAATAATAAACTAAACAAATATTAATGTATTGTATTCATGTTCATCCACATACCTTTTACATGATGTATTGTATCAAATATATAATATAAGTAAATACAATCAATTAGCAAGTTAGATGGGTGTGCATTGTATAACAGTAGGAAATGTTATTTGTCTTTAAGTTGTACACGGACATATTTGAGTGACGGACCGGAAGCCATATTGATTGTTGACCGCGACCGATGTATGTCTGTGTTGTGAGTATTATAAATAAAATAAATATGAAAATAAATGATTCACTTTTATGAGTAAACTAATATTGGCTCCAGGATTACAGGATCTCTAAGAAGACGGTTGATGGTCGATGTGCGTTGCACGTTCACTTCAAACTGTCAAAAGTCACTTATTAGCGTGCGTGACTTTGTAGGACGAGGAATAAATATTATTGTTACAAATTTTTGTGTGGTGTTGCTTCCTTATTTGTGGTTATTCCAAGCTGATTATCATATACCCCCTTCTTTTTTTACACACAGCAGCAGCACTAGAAATGAATGTGACAACGTGTCATACATACAACAGTTAGCTCAATAAAACAAAAAAAAACAATAGCAGTATTCCCTCCACCGAAGGAAGACCTCCTCAATCCCACCAACACGTCTTCCTATGAGTGAGCAGTGCCTGGGGAATCTGTGGTGGGCTCTCCTATTTCTGGGGCTAAGGTTGCTGAGGTAGTTAAAAAGCTCCTCGGTGGCAAGGCCCCGGGGGTGGATGAGATCCGCCCGGAGTTCCTTAAGGCTCTGGATGCTGTGGGGCTGTCTTGGTTGACAAGACTCTGCAGCATCGCGTGGACATCGGGGGCGGTACCTCTTATTGGCACTTATTGGTTCCTCTCTTTAAGAAGGGAAATCGGAGGGTGTGTTCCAACTATCGTGGGATCACACTCCTCAGCCTTCCAGGTAAGGTCTATTCAGGTGTATTGGAGAGGAGGCTACGCCGGATAGTCAAACCTCGGATTCAGGAGGAACAGTGTGGTTTACGTCCTGGTCGTGGAACTTTGGACCAGCTCTATACTCTCGGCAGGGTCCTGGAGAGTGCATGGGAGTTTGCCCAACCAGTCTACATGTGCTTTGTGGACTTGGAGAAGGCATTCGACCGTGTCCCTCGGGAAGTCCTGTGGGGAGTGCTCAGAGAGTATGGGGTATCGGACTGTCTGATTGTGGCGGTCCACTCCCTGTACGATCAGTGTCAGAGCTTGGTCCGCATTGCCGGCAGTAAGTCGGACACGTTTCCAGTGAAGGTTGGACTCCGCCAGAGCTGCCCTTTGTCACCGATTCTGTTCATAACTTTTATGGACAGAATTTCTAGGCACAGTAAAAGAGTTAAGGGGATCCGGTTAGGTGGCTGCAGGATTAGGTCTCTGCTTTTTGCTGATGATGTGGTCCTGATGGCTTCATCTGGCCAGGATCTTCAGCTCTCACTGGATCGGTTCGCAGCCGAGTGTGAAGCGACTGGGATGAGAATCAGCACCTCCAAGTCCGAGTCCATGGTTCTCGCCCGGAAAAGGGTGGAGTGCCATCTCCGGGTTGGGGAAGAGACCCTGCCCCAAGTGGAGGAGTTCAAGTACCTCGGAGTCTTGTTCACGAGTGAGGGAAGTGTGGATCGTGAGATCGACAGGCGGATCGGTGCGGCGTCTTCAGTAATGCGGACGATGTATCGATCCGTTGTGGTGAAGAAGGAGCTGAGCCGGAAGGCAAAGCTCTCAATTTACCGGTCGATCTACGTTCCAATGCCACCTATGGTCATGAGCTTTGGGTTATGACCGAAAAGACAAGATCACGGGTACAAGCGGCCCAAATGAGTTTCCTACGCCGGGTGGCGGGGCTTTCCCTTGGAGATTGGGTGAGAAGCCCTGCCATCCGGGGGGAGCTCAAAGTAAAGTCATCGAGAGGAGCCAGATGAGGTGGTTCGGGCATCTGGTCAGGATGCCACACGAACGCCTACCTAGGGAGGTGTTTAGGGCACGCCCGACCGGTAGGAGGCCACGGGGAAGACCCAGGCCACCTTGGGTAGACTATGTCTCCCGGCCGGCCTGGGAACGCCTTGAGCTGGACGAAGTGGCTGGGGAGAGGAAAGTCTGGGATTCCCTGCTTAGGCTGCTGCCCCCGCGACCCGACCTCGGATAAGCGGAAGAAGATGGGTGGATGGATGGACAATAGCAGTATCATTAGTCCAGAATCTTAACAGTCTTCCATGACCAACCCAATTAGGAACCGTTACCAAAAAATACAGGTGCACGGTATACGTTTGTACATCCCTACTTATTACCAATAATAATACACTGCATATTTCTGGACACATTAGTACACCGACACAATCAAATTGCAATATACAATATACTGTATAATGATATTAATACTGAACAGTGTTTCTTTTTTTTCATCTCCGTTTAATGTTGTAGAATACAATGTCATTGCTTCCTACAGTCACAATTAGGAGTGTAATAGTATATTATTCATACATTTTTGTTAGATAACCTTCACTTTGGAACAAAACACACTGATTTCCTATAGAACAGTGAGGAACAGTAGGCGTTTATCACATCTTCTCTACTCTTTTACTACTACTACTACCTCTTCACAAATAAAGTTTAGACCATACTTTGGCTAATGAGATTCAAGTCCAGATAATAACCTAGCTAGCGACAAAAAAGACACATTTTGAAAACTTTCTGTCATTAATTCAATAGTTCAAACTATAAAGCCTGGATTATGCTCCAGCATAGTTACTAACCTTCCCCTTCCAATGCCATCTTGATCCTTTCATAATGTTTTGTCCAAATTGAGCACCTGAGTTGCAACTTTCAGACAAAACACTAACAGGCTGTGTTTCCTGAGAGTAAGTAACCACAACCTTTGTTGACTAGCTATTGTGTAGAGTGAAACACTGCTAGCAAGAGGCAATGGTAGGTAATTAGGTAATTGGCAGGTAATTGATCTAGTTGGTCTATAAAGTCCTTTAAAAAAATCCAAAACCTCTGTCAACATTTTATATAAATGCTATACGCATGTATGTAAGGTAGTAACAGGCACATTCATTATACAGTAAAATGTAATATTTACAATATTTTGATCATTTTAAGCTTTTATGAATTACCCGAACGTCTTTCTTCTTTCGCTTATAGCAATGAAAAACAAATGAGAACACATTCTGTGTTTGCATTCATTAATTATCCTTTGTGAGAGACAACAACTTTGGGACAAATGAGGATCCAGAATCGCATCTTTTTTGAGCCTGAACATACGGACGATGGGGTACTGGTTAAGAAAGCTGGGCAAGAAGAGATTGTTGTAGCAAATAGGGGCAAAGAGAGTCAGGACCGCAGCAGAGAATACAAAACCTGCAAGACTTGATATAAATGTCAAGTTTGCCAAACCATGCCACCAGAAATAGAGTGATTTCTGCTGTGCATGTTGTTACCAGTGATGCAAAGGCTTTGTGCATCTGGCGAGGAGGACACTACTCTAAGAGACTGCATCACAACAAATGAAGAATTGTTTGACCTAACAAGTCTTGCAGTAGCGGAAACTTTCTTACACCTAACCAAAATCAACAGGAAAAGACGCTCCAGGTGAGCTTGACCAACAAATGTAGACCAACAATACAAGAAAAATGATATAACAACAGCTGCAGCAAAAAAGAAGCAGCATATAAATAGATACATTTTAAGTAAATGCAACTGAAAATATACATTATGAACAAAGAAGGTGCAATGACGTTGAGGAGGTCCAGTAATATACAAATTCCTATCTATTAATGTATGGCGAGTGATAATAAAACTGGACGGCATGCAGAATGAAGGAGTACTCGTATCGTACACTATGGGAGCGAAGCCTGCTGGAGTATGAGGGTGCATTAATTGTATTTATTTTGTAAAAAAAAAAAAAAATAAAAAAAAAGTAATAATTGTGGAGAGGTTGTCTTGTACAAGGCTAACAAGAACAACAATACTTTTGATGAAAATGATTTATTTTTTTCCCTCACGTCTGTGAGCACTGCAAGCTTTTTTAATCACTTTCCCTGATTTGGCTGCTTATTTTCTTTCCTGACAAATAATCACAGTTAGTTAGCATACTCCTTCCACTCATGCTAGTCTGACATCTAGTAGATTGTAGAGCTTCAAATCAACAGCTGCGTATTTTTGCAGGATGGTGTTATGCACATTCTTCTATTGGAGCTGCTGCCACAACTTCTTCAATTGTGGTATGGCTATTATTCCAATAACCAGAGCGCGACAAAATCCCTACTGTACCACTGCTGTTGCTTTGAATTATTTGTACTGTACACCCCATTTGCATTTCTATTTGTCTGTGTTCAAACACCAATTTACATTCAATAGGGGTTTCCAGAGGGACCTGAAAATCTCTTTACATATTGTAATAAATTGGTGGTTTAGTCGTTTTCGTTGAGCTCCTGTACGCACATTAACTGGCCTGAATTGGCCTCTCAGATCATTTAAGCTGCTTGTTCTTTATTTTATGTGTTTTCTTCTACAGGTAAAATGGCCACTGGCTGTACTGAATATTGAATTATGTTCATGTTCATTATTTTTTACTTAAATAGAGAAACACAAGACTTGAGCGGCACTGCTGCAGCTTTTGTATACCAATGCATCTGACATTATTAAAAACAAATTAATGGCAATTCCATTTGCAGCATTCTTAAAAAGGAACAATGCACAGAGAGAACAACATATTTAAACACATTAAAATTGTGATTTTGTAGTCGTTTGCAGTTTGCTGGATGGATACCTGAATTAAAACAAAGGTTTTGTGAGTTTGTCCTGAGCTTCCGTATAAAGACTTGTAGTGAGTGCAGCATACTAAACATGTTACCCGCTTTCAGTGACCTGTGCGCACACACACACACACACACACACACACACACACACACACACACACACACACACACACACACACACACACACACACACACACACACACACACACACACACAAAACGATCAGCTGAGTAAACACTCACAGAATTTAATCTGTGAGTGTTTGTTCATGTCCTCCAGGTGAAAGCTGCAATCACATCAAATGTGACGATGTCTGTGTGCGTCTGGGGAAGAACATGGTGGGCATTCTCTCTTTGCGCCACCATAAGTGTGTGGAGTTGTATACACTCTGCTTATTTTTACTCCTTTTCAGACATGTTGAATTGAGCAAACGTGATAAACTTTGAGATAACTTGTCAAGCATGTTTGAAACGAACTAAACCATGACTGTGACCATGTGTGTGAGTGTTATGCATACTTGCCAACCTTGAGACCTCCGATTTCGGGAAGTGGAGGGGGGGGTGTGGTCGGGGGCGTGGCTAAGAGGGGAGGAGTATATTTACAGCTAGAATTCACCAAGTCAAGTATTTCATATATATATATATATATATATATATATATATATATATATATATATATATATATATATATATATATACACACAGTATATATACAGTATATATATATATATATATATATATATATATATAAGAAATATATATATATATATATATATATATAGCTAGAATTCACTGAAAGTCAAGTATTTTCTTTATATATATATATATATATATATATGTATATATATATATATATATATATATATAAATATATATCAATATATATATCAATATATATATATATCAATATATATATATATATATATATCAATATATATATATATATATATATATATACGGTATATATATATATATATATATATATATATATATATATATATATATATATATATATATATATATATATATATATATATAAGAAATATATACATCAATCTATCTATCTATCAAGAGGGACAGAGACAGCACACAGTGCATGTGGATCACATGTTACCATGGTGAGAAAACATGGAGAGACTGCCAGTTATATAGTCTCCACCAGTTGCAGAAAATGTGCCATCAGTACAACTGGACAGTGCTGTTTCATTTCCATCACCAGGACCATCAGTGAGTCAGACACAAACTAGTCTCATCATTGAACCAGATTCAATGGCTGCTGAGTTGCCATCATCAGAACCCAGATCACCCACGACAAAAACCCCACCAGTGCTCCGCAGATACCCAGAAAGGTTTAGAGTACCACCAAAAAAACAGAATCTCTGAAGACAGTATAAAAATCTGTGTTAAAGATGTACAAATACTGTTTGTATAATAAGCATGTTATTGTTTACAAATGAGGGTTAAGAGTTCAGTACTAAAAAAAAAAAAAAGAATGTGGCTTAAGTACAGTTTTTTAATTGAGCTGCTGCATTTTTTGGTTGGGTTGTTCATTTCTTTTGAGTATTTCTAAAAGGAGAGGAATGTAATAGAGTGATCTATGTTTGTCTGTTGCCATCTCCTGGTGAATGTTGGCTATAGCGTACTGGGGTTACTTTTTGGTTGGCCAACGATTTACGTGGTGTTGCGCACCTGACGTCAAGTGTGTGAGTCTGTTCTGAAGTCTACAGTAAAGAGACGTACTTCATCACCTCGCCTGGTTATTGCCTCCAACTCAATACATTACAACCCTCCAGGTCCGCATGGAATTTCGGGAGATTTTCGAGAGAAATTTGTCCCGGGAGGTTTTCAGGAGAGGCGCTGTATTTCAGGAGTCTCCCGGAAAATCCGGGAGGGTTGGCAAGTATGGTGTTATGTTACTCACAAACAAGAGTGAGGAGTTCATCTTTTATGAGTCAGCACTAGTGTTGCCCCGATACCAATATTTTGGTACCGGTACCAACATTATTTCGATACTTTTCTAAATAACGGAGACCACAAAAATTTGCATTGTTGGCTTTATTTTAACAACAAATCTTAGGGTATGTTTAACATATGTTTCTTATTGCATGTTTGTCCTTAAATAAAATAGTGAACATACAAGACAACTTGTCTTTTAGTAGTAAGTATACAAACAAAGGCTCCTAATTTAGTCTGCTGACGTATGCAGTAACATATTGTGTCATTTTCCATTCTATTATTTTGTCAACATTATTAAGGACAAGTGGTAGAAAATAAATTATTCATCTACTTGTTCATTTACTGTTAATATCTGCTTACTTTCTCTTTTAACATGTTCCATCTACACTTATATTAAAATGTAATAATAATGTATTCTTCTGTTTGGATGCTTTCCATTAGTTTTGGATGTGACACACATTTGGGTATCAATCCGATACCAAGTCATTACAGGATCATACATTGTTCATATTCAAAGTCCTCATGTGCCCAGGGACACATTTACCGAGTTTATAAACAAAATATAAATTTTTTAAAAACAAAAGAAGATGCCGTGATGCCAAAAAACATCGACGTAATCATAGTAGTATCAACTATATACGTTCCTCTACTTGGTATCATTACAGTGGGTGTCAGGTGTAGATCCACCAATGGTGTTTGTTTACATTTTGACGCAGGTGAGCTACAGTGTGTAGTGAAGCATGTTTAGCTATTCCTCGTCCTGCAGGGATGATACTTGTAAGAAACATACTTTATTTGTCCCCATAGAGGCGAGGATTAGTGATTTAGAAGTAGCTACAACACTGCCAATTGGGGCTGGACTTAAGCCGCTAGCTAGCTAGCCATGTCTTAAAGCACCTCTTCCGGTGGGCGTTTCAGTGTTATAACTTCACCTTTATCGTCAGTTTTTAAGCCAAAATGTGTCAGTTATTTATTTTCTGTCTACACACTGTGTCTGTTTGTAAGTACTCCGTGACTGTGCACTACCGAACATGCTTGTCTGCTCATAAACCAGCAATGCCCCGACGTGCTTATAATCAACACAAGAATCAGTCAACTGTAGGCACACTTCTTTAAAAACGATTATGTATACGACATGTATGCTAGCAAGAGCACAGTTTTTGAAGATCCCCACAAATAAACAGATCTCATTTGCGACTTTTTCCACCTCACGAAGGGTGAAATACTCAAATGAATAAATGAACAGAATATAATAAATAGTTTTGTAAGGTGCTCAGATGAGCTCTGGCTCAACGTCGAAAAGACGATCAAGTTTGACTACGAAGGAAGTAAAAATCAAAAGGTTTCCGTATGTGAACCAGCAGAAAGATCATGCCCGTTGCCAGAGGGACAAGGGGAGGGAGGCTTCCCTCCTAAGCAAACGGTTTGAAGCTACAACTTGGAGGTGCGTGTCGAGACCAAATTCTCGTGATACGTGTCTGACGGAAGGTTCTAGTTGCAATGCATCGCGGTCCTGTGTCCCCCATCTCGAAACATCCTTCCAACACACCCACAGTGTGCAGGAGCTTCATGTGCTCAACTTGCCTCCCTCCCATTGGATCAAAGTTCGACCATTTGACTGCTAGGACAGCAGTCAGCTTCTGGAAATAATTTTTTCTGTCTGTCTGGTGGTCCTACTCTAGATGCTCCGCCACCTAATGCCTTAGGTTAGAGGGTCAAAGTGAGGGTAGGTGGTGATGCAGAGAGCCCTCTTTCTGCTTCTGCTGATGAATATGTCTGTGGTGGTGGGAAGGCTGCTCCCTACGATCTTCTAAGCAGTGTTCACCACCTTCTGCAGAACCTTACTCTCTTCAGCTGTGCAAATGCTGTGCCGCTCAGTTATGATGGTGCTGAAGGTGCTCTCCACTACACATCTGCATAAACTTCTAAGGATGGAGATCCCATGTCCAGCACGCCACAGCTTCCTGAGGAAGTAGACACTTGTGTGCCTTCTTGAGCAGACAGGAAGCGTTGTAGCTCCAGGTGATGACCCTGAAAAAAATATTCCCCAATATATCTGAAGCTGGAGACCACTTCCACAGCTGCTCCTCCGATGTGCAATGGTGAAGAGGGGTGTCTGACATTTATAAAGTCTATCAACATCTCCTTGGTCTTTTTTACATTGATGTAAAGGTTGTTGCTTTTAAACAAATCCACAAGATGTTTTCCTTCCTCTTTTTAATTTGACTTATTGTTGTTTGGCCAGCCCTTTCCTTGTACCAGGCTGGATCATTCAGGTTTTGTCTTGCTTTGTTTCTGCATAGCTTTCCCTTTGCTGTATGTGCACTTCCCTGCTGCACTAGCTCAGTGTTGAGGATTAAAGACTATTTTTACTTGCACAATGTCTCCTGTCTTTGCATTTTGGGGCAACAGTTACCCCAAATATGCAGTGAAAGCATGACATCTTCCTCATATCTGCCGGGGTCACGCTGAAGGGTGTGTCATCAGGGGGTAGCGTGATTCTGGCACTGGGGTTGGTGTTGCTGCGGTCATCAAAGTGGGCGTAGAGTCGTTTGAGGGCATCTGAAATCGGTCATTGGACGTTGCGTGTTGTAGTTAGTAATGCACTTGATGCATTTTCACATGCTCTGAGGGTTATTGGTGAAGTGACCCTGTAACTTTTGTGCATAGGAGGCTTTAGCACTCTTTATGACCATATCCAACTCTCTTCTTGTTGCCTTGAGTGCTAATGCTTTGCCTGCTCTGAAGGCATCATCCATAGCCTTAAGCAGTGTTCTCATATCTGCATTCAAATGGGGCTTCTGGTTATTGTCTTGGTGGTAGAAACATCATCAGAACACTTTGAGATGAAACCCAGAGTATCCCTCCAGGTCCACTTCTCCACCCTCTGTGGCTGATGCTCCGAACATCTGCTAGTCTGTGCACTGAAAGCAGTCCTGGGGCACAGGGGCTGCATCACTGGGACACACAGTGACACTCCTCACTGTGGGTCACAGTTTTACCAGAAGATGGTAGGCTGGGGCCAATAGAATGGAAATGTGGTCGGAGGAGCCGAGGTGGGGTCAGAGGAGTGCTCTGTATGCTTATACATGTCTGTTCATGGACACACAGTTCCATGTGTAGCAATGGTGACATGCTGCTGCAGCCATCTAAATATGGCGTTATATTTGTGTCCTAATGATGAGGTCGCAAAGGCAGAGTTTGAGGAAAGAAAACAATGTTTTTGGGTTACTCATTTGTTGCAAAATGAGTAACTTGAAGAGCACCAAACCATCCAATACAGCCCAGAGGCCGGCCACACGTGCCACAGCTAAGCTAGCTACATTTACAGCTAGCGACTAATTGAAGCCGGCTAACCAGGAAGGACCCTTTGTTAAAGTTAAAAAAGTTAAAGTACCAATGATTGTCACACACACACTAGGTGTGGCGAAATTATTCTCTGCATTTGACCCATCACCTTTGATCACCCCCTGGGAGGTGAGGGGAGCAGTGGGCAGCAGCGGTGGCTGCGCCCGGGAATCATTTTGGTGATTTAACCCCCAATTCCAACCCTTGATGCTGAGTGCCAAGCAGGGAGGTAATGGGTCCCATTTTTATAGTCTTTGGTATGACTCGGCCGGGATTTGAACTCCCAACCTACCGATCTCAGGACGGACACTCTAACCACTAGGGCTGCGCAGTTCGCTATGTACCAACTGTCGACAGAATTCGCTAAACACAGAACTACAATCAAAGAGGACGTGTTTGTATTGATCCAGGAAGCCACCAAGCCACTTCAAGCTTCACTGGACTCACTGCAGCAAACGGTGAATTCATTTCAGAGCTGCTCTGTCTGTGGAATCTATCGCCGGCGACAACAAAAACGAGTCCGATATTGAAAATTTTAAAAAACAGAATCAACTAGTCCTAGATTGTCTTGACGACCTTGAGAACCGGTCACGAAGGGCTAATCTCCGTATAACGAACATCCCTGAAGATAGCGAGGACGGCAGTGCCCCAATCGGGTTTGTGTCGGAGTTGTAATGAACGCGATGGGCTCCAATGTTTTTCCCACACCGCATGTATTGGAGAGAGCCCATCAAACCCCGACCTTCAAATCCGTACAGAGAGAATCTCAGCGTGCGTTCCTGGTTTGATTTTTCAGATTTCAGCAGAAAGAGGCGGCTGCGTTGGGCCCGGAACCATGAGATCAAGTATCGTGACTCTACTTTGCGGATCTACCAGGATGTCAGTACAGCACTCACCAGAAAGAGAGCCGGCTCTAACGACATCAAGCGAGCCTTGTACCAGAAGAGTATCAAGTTCCACATGTGGTATCCAGCCCGGCTGCGCATTACACACAGAAGCAATCCGTTCACCTTTGTTTCACCTAATGAAGCACAGGAGTTATTCGACCGAAGATTTGGTGACGGACAACAATAGGTCAGCACTTCCTTAATTACACACTCGCTTTACTGTTTGGATGTTGAACATCCGATTCTTTACTCTCCAACGCTCACAAGCTGTGTTTTCGGATGTAAGGTATAGGATGCTACATATACGGTGTCGACATTTGTTGCAAAAAGGTTATGTACATTGAGCTATTTTAGTTACTACACACGTGAACTCTAGGTGTTACACCAAATACCCTACTTGTCGTGTCTTCTCTTTTTGCATTTAAACTGTGTAAATATTCCCCTTTTAAATAGTTGCGAGCCCTTCTGGCTATTGCAACATGCAACTGTTAAACAAGAAGTCTCGTAGTAAAGTGTTTAGCCTGCAGCTTATCTCAGTGGGAGAGTTAGGTGTAGGCGTAGTTCAAACTATGTACTGTGTTTTGGGGTTTTTTGTGTGTGGGGGAGGATGGTAATGGGTTTTGGGAAAAGGCACTATTGCAAACAAGTATTTTCTTTAATCAACTTAGAGGAACAAAGGTAAATTCTAAATACTCTGCTACCGTACCTTACTATCCGTTGCTATATGCTTTAACATATGACTTTTAAGTTTTCTCGCTTTTTGTATTATTATGGGTAACACCGATAATACAAATAAAACTGCTATACGATTTATTAGTAAAATGTTAAAGGGCTAAACGGAACGGTTAAACGAGCCAGGATATTTAATCAACTTAAACACTTAAAATGTGAAAATTGCATTTTTTCAAGAAACCCACCTATTACTTAAAGATCAATTCAGACTTAAAAAGGGCTGGGTTGGCCATGCATTCCACTCAACTTTTGACAACAGATCATGTGGCACTGCTATAGTGATATTTATTTTTTCTCACTGGCATTCATCGAGGGCGGACGCTCCCCTTTCCAACCTCTTATCTCTCCTGCTTGCTTCTTTGTCTTGTCTTGTTTTAACTTTCTTGTTGCCTCTTTTTGCACTGTTCTCCTAATCTAAACATTGGAACTAATTAACTGGCCTCTCAACGACTTGGGAGAAGAAGGAGTGCTGCGTGCCTGGCAACCCATCAGTCGAGGACGTGAAGATATCCACCTATTCTGAATTATGACACCAGGACATCTGCTGATTGGAGTAAGCGTTGCTCTGGTTTGTACATGAATTGGAAGTTGCTGGCAGTCTTAAAAGTACCCCAAAGCTGCCACAAATAATTGTAGGATGCGGGCAGAACTGTGGACACTTTGTCTGCCCTGCAGGATGAATTTGAGGACCGGTAATACACAATTTAGAGTGAAAAGCAAATTTTTTTTTTCACCCGCATACACAAAATTCGAACTTGGATTGTTTCCCTGGAGGCGAGAGTCTCCTGAAGGACAGTGCGGCAAAGACACAACAAACTCCCTTCCTGTCTCTCATGGACACATACCTGTTGTTGTTGACTTTGCACTGACTGGCGGCTGCAAAAACACCAAGGGTGCGGAACAGAGACATGCTGAAGGCTTACCCACACACATGCATCCACGAAAAATATACGCCACACACACATAACCCACCCCCATTAATCCCAAACCTAAACTCACAACAACTGATAATCGGAGGAGACCTAAACTGTGTTATCGACCCTGTACTCGACCGTTCCAATTCTAAATCTAAAAGCACTTCAAGGATGGCCAGGCTGCTGTCAACCTATTAGGACCAGATTGAGGGTGTTGACCCATGGCGTTTCCTATTCCCTCAAAGCAAGGCGTTATACTTCTTCTCCCCTGTGCACCATTCATATAGTAGAATAGATTATATTTTTATTGACCAAAATCTCATTCCCTTTGTTACAAAAACTGAATACTCAACCATAAAAGAATCAGACCATGCCCCAGTATTGCTGGACCTTACTTTCCCTGCTTACAAACTAGAGTACCCTCCATGGAAACTAGACCTTACCTTGCTGGCTAACGAAGCCTTTTGTAAACTGATATCCCCAAAAATTGACGACTTTTTACACTTCAACAAAAATGACGGTATGTCCCCCTCTCTTCTCTGGGAAACTCTGAAAGCAGCAATTAGGGGTGAAATGATTGCATCCTCAGCCAAAATGAAGAGACTAAATAACACCAAGCAAGAGGACATGATTAAATTTATAAATGCTGTGGATGCACAGTACTGTATTTCTCCCTCCCTTGAATTATTTAAACATAAACTGGACCTTCAAACACAATATATTTTATTAACATCAGAAAAAACAGAACATCTTCTGCTAAAATCAAGGGGCTATGAACACGGGGAGAAAGCAGGTCGCCTCCTAGCCCAACAATTTAAATGTCGCTCAGCATCTCGCCAAATTCCACAAATACGGAAAATTAATGGAGAATCAACGACTGATCTAGCATAAACCAATAAAACATTCTCTTTATTTTACTCAAAGCTATATACATCAGAATCCATTGAAGATTGCACTGAACTGGAAAGTTTTTTGAATAATCTCCATAGCCCTGAAATAAGCACGGAATGTAGGAATGAAACTAAGCTTCCATTAAAACAGGCAGAAGTCACTGCTGCAATAATGGCACTGCAAAACGGTAAAACACCTGGCCCAGATGGCTTCCCAATCGAATTCTATAAAAAGTTTGCTGGCAAGTTATCCCCAATCTTACTTGAAATGTTTAACGAGTCTTTCTCTCTCGGGTCACTGCCAAGGACACTAAGTGAAGCATTGATTATTCTTCTGCTAAAGCCGGACAAAATAAAAACCGAATGCGGTTCATATCGGCCCATTTCCCTTCTAAATAATGATGCAAAAATCCTTGCAAAAGCCCTTGTCTTCCAATTGGAAGATACTATGGGTGACGTGATTTCTATAGACCAAACCGGTTTTATCTTAGTGAGCCATTCTTTTACAAAAATCTGCAGACATTTAAATACTATCCACTCTCCCGCCTCCAGTAGGGTCCTTGAGGTGATTATTGCGCTGGATGCAGAAAAAGCGTTTGACAGGGTTGAATGGGGGTACCTATTCGCAAGACTTGGGAAATTTGGATTCGGCCCGAATCTCATCTATTGGATCAAACTTCTATACACCTCACCAAAAGCCTCTGTAATTTCAAACTGCAAACAATTGAAATACTTCCAACTGTCAAGAGGTACTCGTCAGGGAACCCCCTCACCCCTTTATTATTTGCTTTGGCCATAGAACCCTTATCAATCCCTCTTAAATTATTACCATCAATAAGTGGTATCCAAAGAGATGGACAGGAACATAGAGTATCTTTGTATGCAGATGATCTGTTAATGTATGTATAAGACCCCACTTTAAGTATACCTTCCATTATCGAAACCTTGAGAAGGTATACACTGAATATTATTAAAAGAGAATGTTACCCAGTTAATGACCTGGCCCTTTTGATGCAGGACAACGCTGTGCCATTGTAAATGACCAGACATGGCTTTAAATATCTGGGCACTAATATTACAAGGAACATGCAAAACCTTTACCAAGAAAATGTCATCACGCTGTTTGAAAAAGTTAAACTAGACCTGAGAAGATGGAAGTCACTCCATCTATCCTTGGCAGGAAAAGTAAATTGTATCAAAATGAACATGCTCCCAAAATGCTCTACTTGTTTCAGTGTATCCCAATCTACCTTCCAAAATCTTTCTTTAAAACCATTAATAAAGCCTTAACTTCATTTGTATGGGATGGTGGAAAACCCAGAATACGATTAGAACTACAACAGCGACCCAAGTCAAAAGTTGGCATGGCACTTCCAAACTTTTGCCACTATTATTGGGCCGCAAACATTAAAAAAATGATATATTGGCTCCACGCTCCCGACACAGACTGGTGCTACTCAGAAGCCACATCCTGTATCTCTACATCTCTCTAGGCCCTGGTGACCTCCGATCACCCACTTACTATTTCAGACTTCAGTAATAGCCCTGTTGTGATAAATACCTTCGGAATATGGTCTCAATTCAGGCAGAGTTTTGGGATCAAAAATCTTCTACACAAAGGCCTAATAGTTAATAATTATCTCTTCCCTGCTGCAAAATCAGATTTAAAATTAATTCGATGGCAACGGCTAGATATTTGTAGTTTTAAAGATGTGTACATAAATAGCACATTTGCAAGCTATGAAGACATGTCACTTAAATATAATTTCCCTCAATCCAGTCTATTCTGGTATTTTCAGATCCGTCACTTCCTGCAGTGCAATGACCCCAATTTCCCATATATACTTCCAATGTCCACATTAGACAAGCTGCTGGAAAGCCCTTTTAACCCCAATAAACTAATTTCAAGAATTAAGGACTGTATTGCCTCTCTCAAGAACATTAATGTCCAAAAGATTAGGGCAGACTGGGAAAGTAAATTGGGAGTACACTTGGAAGATGACACCTGGAGTATTGCACTGCACAGGGTGAACAACAGCACCTCCTGTGCAAAACTGAGCGTAATACAATTTAAGATCTTACATCGCTGACACTATTAAAATGCAAGACTGGCATAAATATACCCTTGTATAGACGCAAGACGTAATAGATATCCAAATACCCCTGCTAACTTAACCCATATGTTCTGGTCCTGCCCATCACCGGCTTCATATCGGTCTGTAATTTTTAAAACACTGTCAGAAGCACTTTGTATTAGTTTCCATTTTTTACCTGCAACAGACATTTTTGGTTTTGTAGATGGGAACTACCCCAGAATTAAAAAAGATCCCAAAAATATACTTGCTTTTGCAACACTACTTGCACGTAGAAGAATACTACTGAATTGGAAATCCAATATGTTATCAAGAATGTCATTGTGGCTTGATGCACTTTATCCAGGTAGAAAAAATAAAATATTCACTCAGAGGATCAAGGGACAAATTATTTTTTTATTTGGAATCCAGTGCTAACTTATCTGAACGGACTCAAAGCTCTGCCTGACTAACACCACTAAGCAGTCAAGTCAGTCTTATTTATCATGTTGACCCAGCCAATACAGTAGATCTCCACAGCCCCATAAGTTTGTTCCCTGCACTTTCTCAGTATTTCTCTTTTTACCTGTTTATTTACTTTCTCCACTTTTCTGCTCTGGTGCCCCTTTTGGTTTGTGGGTGGGTGGGGGGTTAGGTGTGTGACAGGCCCTTCGCATGTCCATTTTGATCGTATTGTTTGAAAAGAAAAATGAGCGTTGCTCTGCCTTTGAACCAAGTGGTATGTGTCATACACTGTATGTTCACGTGTAGATGTGATTATGCCTACATGTCTCTACAATCAATGCTCAATAAAAAACAATCTAAAAAAAAAAAAAAAAGGCAACCAATCAGAGAACTGGACATATGTATGTTCTGATTGACTGCTTAGTCTCCAACGAGATTGCTCTGAAAAACTACAAAACCCAAAACCAGTGAAGTTGGCACGTTGTGTAAATCTTAAATAAAAACAGAATACAGTGATTTGCAAATCCTTTTCAACCTATATTCAATTAAATACACTGCAAAGACAAGATATTTAAAGTTTGAACTAAGAAACTTTGTTATTTTTTGCAAATATTAGCTCATTTGGAATTTGATGCCTGCAACATGTTTAAAAAAAGCTGGCACAAGTGGCAAAAAAGACTGAGAAAGTTGAGGAATGCTCATCAAACACTTGGTTGGAACATCCCACATGTGAACAGGCTAATTGGGAACAGGTGGGTGCCATTATTGGGTACAAAAGCAGCTTCCATTAAATGCTCAGTCATTCACAAACAAGGATGGGGCGACCACTTTGTGAACAAATGCCTGAGCAAATTGTCCAACAGTTTAAGAACAACATTTCTCAATAAGGTGTTGCAAGGAATTTGGGGATTTCACCATCTACAGTCCGTAATATCATCAAAAGGTTCAGAGAATCTGGAGAAATCACTGCACGTAAGCGACAAGCCCATGACTTTCGATCCCTCAGGCAGTACTGCATCAAAAAGCGACATCGGTGTGTAAAGGATATCACCACATGGGCATCCAAGCAACAACTTTTTCATGGACGCCCCTGCTTATTTCAGCAAGACTATGCCAAGCAACATGCTGCACGTGTTACAACAGTGTGGATTCATAGTAAAAGAGTGCGGGTACTAGACTGGCCTGCCTGTAGTCCAGACCTGTCTCCCATTGAAAATGTGTGGCGCATTATGAAGCGTAAAATAATCAACGGAGACCCCGGACTGTTGAACAACTTAAGCTGTACATCAAGCAAGAATGGGAAAGAAATCCACCTGAAAAGCTTAAAAAATTGGTCTCCTCAGTTACCAAACGTTTACTGAGTATTGTTAAAAGGAAAGACCATGTAACAAAGTGGTAAAAATGCCCCTAAGCCAACTTTTTTGCAATGTGTTGCTGCTAGTAAATTCCAAGTTAACGATTATTTGCCAAAAAAAAAATTGTTTCTCAGTTCGAACATTAAATTATCTTGTCTTTGCAGTCTATTCAATTGAATATAAGTTGAAAAGGATTTGCAAATTATTGTATTCTGTTTTTTATTTACGATTAACTTGCCAACTTCACTGGTTTTGGGTTTTTTATTTTCAACATGGCGGCCCTGCCTGTATGGAACGGAAAGAGCCACTTTAAAATGTAAGTATAGCTTTATTTATTCATTTAAAACATTTAAAAGCAGACATGCAAAGCTGGGGTGACAGTAGTGATATAAATATGTGTTAAAATACGAGACCTCAACTATCAGAATGTTGAGAGATCTCTGTGCTCTTTGTTCCTTTTTGTCCGAAGAGAGACACTCATATTTGGCCATTGCAGACATTTTTTCAACGTTTAGAAGTATAAGCCTCTTTATCAGGCTCTTTACAAGAACGATATTGATTTGTAAAATGGATCATTTAGGAATGTTTGCACAGCGAAGGCCAAGTCTTCCCAAACATGAAACTTTAATGGCGGAAGCTCTGGCTTCTCCTTGGCATTATTGCCACTAGCATAAAAGGTGAAAAACACTCACTCCCTTACTTCTGATTTTGTACTGAGTGGGAATTTGATACGCCTCTGTACCAAACTGAAAAATTCATTTACAAATAAGAGTATCGTTACACACCAATCGAATGGTGCAACATTTAATGAATATGAGATAATGTAGTTTGTTGTTGATCAGCTTGTAGAAAAGACCGTTAGACTGATGGTAATGTGATAGTGACTATATTAAATCATCATCAATCAATCACAGCCTGCAAAATCATTATGCTGATCATTTGTGTCAGTTTATAGGAGATCTCAAAACAACATCATCCTCAGCATCGCGTACGTTAAGAGTATTAGCTAGTGGGACTAATGCTCTGTACAATTTTAGACACCATATCATCATCAATCATTGGTTTTTAATGTGATTTTACAGCACTTCAAGTGTTCAATAATCTTAAACTGCAAATATAAGAGAACTTACCCTTGACAGCACAACTTCTAAGGTGATGTTCTGAGGAGGAGCACTAGGTACTGTGTAGAAAAAACAAAAACATAGACGTCAAAATGCATCACAGTGAGCAGCATCTACGTTCTGTTGAATCAAAACTACACAGTTGATATTCTTGTTACCGGAAAATAGTAAATGAAGATGTTTGTTCACTGAATTTTAGCAATAAAGGAATGACACTTGTAGTGTTGGAAATGCTAAATGTTAGCTTTTAAATACTGCTAAATGTGTTAAATTAGTGTTTTGTTTTATAAAATTATTCATGACATACTGTATGCTGCTCTCTGACTGTTGGCTTGTTTTTACCATATATATGTGTTTGTGCTTTGAATTGTTTGTTTTCATAAAATTATATACATTTACCTGTTAGACAAGTTATTTTTAGTTACAGGGGTGTGTTTTATTGGACAATTACCTTAGGGCACATTCAACCTCTTTTTTATTGAATAAATATATTGAAATGCAATTAATTTTGTGCGTCTGCAAACAGTTACATTTATGCACATAGCTAACTTTAACGTGCTACGTAATATTATACAACAATTATGTTCAACAACATAAGATAAATATAACATCAGGGATAAATTAAATGAGCAAAAAAAAAATGGAAAAACATATAAATCCAAACATTTTTTGATAGACTCTTTGACTTTTTTGTCCTTTAACAATTCTATTGCTATGAAATTAAGTAATTCCCAGAGGGTTAGGAATGAATTAGGCAAACAAATCAAACATTGTACTATCATGATCCAGTTTAAGAAAGTGCTCAAACTCATAAAGTGTTTACGAAGTACAAAAAAGAAAAATCCTGATAAACATCTTGAACCTCATTGAAAAATGAAGAAATCTTATTCATCTATTGAAGTGAATCACGACTTTTAAACAACAATGTATTTATGACCACTTTATGTATTTATGTATTAATTTATATATTTATGTGTCTGTATTGTAGATTGAGTGTAGCATGTGAACAAGCAATTGTGTTACAAATTGCTATGAAAGGGTGTAGGATTAAAAAAATATCTGCTTTTCCTACTCGTTTCCGGACATGTTATAATTAGAAACTGGAAATATGTGATGTACCATATTGCAACTCTATGCATGTCCAAAATAAATGAATACCCGAATCAGAACCAAAACCACATGGACACTATCAAGTAGCCCCCAGTAAAGAGGTCCTGTTGTTTTAAACGGTTAATGTAGATCAAACAAAGTTTTTTTAAATTAACTGTAACTGCAAAACTACAAATACACTATAGAGGACATTTACTATGAAAAGATCTATAGAAGCTGAAAGTTAGTACAAAACATAAAAGAACAAGCTAACTGTTATACTTCTGCCATGTAAGAAATTAATTATAAGACAGGAACAAAAACAACATGAGAGTAACATGGGGCATCCTAAACAACATCATTAAGCATGGTTCGAAGAGGGATTACCCTCAATACTCCTCAGACGGAGATGTAAAAAAACGACAATATGAAAGAAGTAGTTGATAGCCTAATAACTACTTTGTAAATATTATATTACGTATGGAGGAAAGTATTTCAGATTATGTTTCAATTGAGGACTGGAATGACACCATAGACATAAAACCCAACTCGATGTCCCTCACTGACGTGACAGAAGAGGAAATAATCAAAATTGTGAATAAATGTAAACCCAAGACCTCAACTGATAGTTACGGACTTGATATGGAAACGACATTTCATAACCTTTAAAGGCCTACTGAAACCCACTACTACCGACTACGCAGTCTGATAGTTTATATATCAATGATGAAATCTTAACATTGCAACACGTGCCAATACGGCCGGGTTAGTTTATTAAAGTGCAATTTTAAATTTTGCGCGACATATCCTGCTGAAAACGTCTCAGTATGATGACGTCAGCGCGTAACGTCGCGGATTGTAGCGGACATTTTGAGACAGCATGGTGGCCAGCTATTAAGTCTCTGTTTTCATCGCAAAATTCCACAGTATTCTGGACATCTGTGTTGGTGAATCTTTTGCAATTTGTTCAATGAACAATGGAGACAGCAAAGAAGAAAGCTGTAGGAGGGAAGCGGTGTATTGCGGCCGACTTCAGCAACACAAACACGGCCGGTGTTTCATTGTTTACATTCCCGGAAGATGACAGTCAAGCTTTACCATTGGCCTGTGGAGAACTGGGACAACAGAGACTCTTACCAGGAGGACTTTGAGTTGGATGCGCAGACGCGGTACCGTGAGTACGCATGCAGCTGCGGCTTCTAAACATTTGATCGCTTGCCCGTACGTGCGTGCCGCTATGTGCATGTCACGTACGTAACTTTGGGGACTTTGGGGAAATATATGTGCTGTATGAACTTTGGGGAGGTGAATGGTACTTTGGGCTGTAGGATTGAGTGTGTTGTGCAGGTGTTTGAGTTGTATTGGCGGGTTATATAGGCTGGAGGGGGGAGGTGTTTGTTATGCGGTATTCATTTGTGGCATATTAAATATAAGCCTGGTTGTGTTGTGGCTAATATAGTATATATATGTCTTGTGTTTATTTACTGTTTTAGTCATTCCCAGCTGAATATCAGGTCCCACCCGCCTCTCACAGCATCTTCCCTATCTGAATCGCTCCAACTGCCCTCTAGTCCTTCACTCTCACTTTCCTCATCCACAAATCTTTCATCCTTGCTCAAATTAATGGGGAAATCGTCGCTTTCTCGGTCCGAATCGCTCTCGCTGCTGGTGGCCATGATTGTAAACAATGTGCGGATGTGAGGAGCTCCACAACCTGTGACGTCACGCTACCCGTCTGCTACTTCCGGTACAAGCAAGGCTTTTTTATTTCGGCGACCAAAAGTTGCGAACTTTATCGTCGATGTTCTCTACTAAATCCTTTCAGCAAAAATATGGCAATATCGCAAAATGATCAAGTATGACACATAGAATGGACTTGCTATCCCCGTTTAAATAAGAAAATCGCATTTCAGTAGGCCTTTAACATATAACAGTAATCTATTGTTTCAAACAGGCAAATTTCCCAAAAAAGAAGCAAAAGGTTTACCAATTTAAAAGATTGGAGTGAAACACCAGTTTACAAATTATAGACCTTTTTCCTTTTTCCCAAAACCTTTCAAAAATCATAAAAAAATATATTTTAACGATCGGTTGGAAAAACTCTTAAATAAAAGTGGAATACTCGCAGACAGCCAATACAAGCATTCCAAAATCGATGGCAATCAAAATAACGCAGGAGATTACCAATGCAATCGATAATAAGTTATGTAGCTGCAGTGTTAATTGATTGAACAAAATAATTTGACAAAATTAACCATAGCATCTTATTTAACACGTTAGAATGGTACGGCATCAGAGGGTTGGTCTTAAGCTGGGTAAGAAGCTGTTTAACCAACAAGAAACAAAACGTGAAGCAAATATATCTTGCGGTGCACCCCACTGGGACTGAAACTGTTCAATCTCTTTACAAACAACATTTGTAAAGTTACAAAGGGCTTAAAGTGAGTACTCTTTACAGATGACTCGACTGTGTTTTTTTAAGGAGAGAAGACATATAAGCTAATACAAATAATAATAGAATAAATTACCAAATTACAGAACTGGTTTGACAAAAACAGACTATCTTAGAAACTAAAAATAACACTAATTGGTAACAGCAGAAGAGAAAGTCTAGCACAAGTACATATGGAATAGACATTGAAAGGGTAAAATAAACTTACATTTTGGGGTGTAATAATAGATGATAAAATGAACCGGAAATTTCATATACAAACTATACAATATCAGGTAGCAAAAAAACTTCAATAATGAATAACGCTAAATATGTCCAGTACCAAAAATGACTATGTATTCTCTACTGCTCGCCAGAGGTGGGTAGAGTAGCCAGAAATTGTACTCAAGTAAGAGTACTGTTACTTTAGAGATTTATTACTCAAGTAAAAGTAAGGAGTAGTCACCCAAATATTTACTTGAGTAAAAGTAAAAAGTATGTTGTGAAAAAACTACTCAAGTACTGAGTAACTGATGAGTAACATACACACACACACACACACACATATATATATATATATATATATATATATATATATATATATATACACATACATACATATACATTGATATATACAGTATATAATTTATATGTATTTATTTTGCTGTTTTTGTTTACATGTTAAAGATGTTTTAATGAATATACATGCATGTTTAACATATAGATTCCTTTCTTTCATGAAGACTAGAATATAAGTTGGTGTATTACCTGATTCTGATGACTTGTGTTGATTGTAATCAGACAGTAGTGATGATAACGTCACACTTTTGATTGATTGATTGGAACTTGTATTAGTAGATTGCACAGTACAGTACATATTCCGTACAAATGATCACTAAATGGTAACACCCCAATAAGTTTTTCAACTTGTTTAAGTCAGGTCATGTGACCCCTGGCTCTGTTTGATTGGTCCAACGTCACCAGTGACTGCATCTGATTGGTGGAACGGAGTAAACGTCACCAGTGACTGTATTTGTTGAAACGCAGGCACTATGAAGGTCTGTCTGACAGACCAAAACAAACAAAGCATGCATTAACAGATCGATAAAAAATAGTAGCGAGTAGCGAGCTGAATGTAGATAAAAGTAGCGGAGTAAAAGTAGCGTTTCTTCTCTATAAATATACTCAAGTAAAAGTAAAAGTATGTTGCATTAAAACTACTCTTAGAAGTACAATTTATCCCAAAAGTTACTCAAGTAGATGTAACGGAGTAAATGTAGCGCGTTACTACCCACCTCTGCTGCTCGCTAGTGTTATCATATCAGCATTGCTTTGTAGAAATATGGGGAAATAACTACAAAATTACACTTCATTCACTATCTGTGTTACAAAAAAGATCAGTTAGAATAATACATAATAATGAATATTGAGAACATTCAAACTCTTTATTTATTGAGTCAAACATACTGAAATTCAATGATTTGGTGCATTTACAAACAGCTACAATTATATTCAACAAAAGATGAAAAATGTAACTTTATGGGAAAAATAAGTTATGTATGCCACACACACACACACACGCACACACACACACACACACACACAGACATACAGTACAGGCCAAAAGTTTGGACACACCTTCTCACTCAATACGTTTTCTTTGTGGAGTTATGTACTTAACAAAAAAAGGTGAAATAATTGAAAACATGTTTTATATTCTAGTTTCTTCAAAATAGCCACTTTTTGCTCTGATTACTGCTTTGCACACTCTTGGCATTCTCTCGATGAGCTTCAAGAGGTAGTCACCTGAAATGGTTTTCCCTTCACAGGTGAGCCTTTTCAGGGTTAATTAGTGGAATGTATTGCTTTATCAATGGGGTTGGGATCATCAGTTGTGTTGTGAATGAGAAGGTGTGTCCAAACTTTTGGCCTGTACTATATATATATATATATATATATATATATATATATATATATATATATATATATATATATATATACATATATATATATCCATCAATCCATTTTCTACCGCTTATTCCCTTTGGGGTCGCGGGGGGCGCTGGAGCCTATCTCAGCTACAATTGGGCGGAAGGCGGGGTACACCCTGGACAAGTCGCTACCTCATCCAAGGGCCAACACAGATAGACAGACAACGTTCACACTCACATCCACACACTAGGGCCAATTTAGTGTTGCCAATCAACCTATCCCTAGGTGCATGTCTTTGGAGGTGGGAGGAAGCCGGAGTACCCGGAGGGAACACACGCAGTCACGAGGAGGACATGCAAACTCCACACAGAAAGATCCCGAGCCCGGGATTGAACCCAAGACTACTCAGGACCTTCGTATTGTGAGGCAGATGCACTAACCCCTCTACCACCGTTAATGCATGGGATTAATAAAAATAAATTATCGCATTATGAAATACGAATGATGATTAATCAGGTGCATATTTGTTACACGGTCTGTGGTCACAATGACAGGCTGCCAATTTCGCTTCAAAACAGAACTTTGGATAAAACTAAGTTAATTATTAGCGCACATCAAGCTTAAAATGTCATCTTAAAGCAAAACACATACTGGAGGATGACACATGTAGCGGGTAACTTAGCTACAAAGCTACAAGTTATAATAGAAGAGAGAGGGAGAAGCGAAAGAGAAAATAAAGAAATAAATGGACTGTGCAAATCCAGGGGCAGGGGACAAAAAAATATGGAAAAAAATCCATGATGATTGGTTGGCTTACTATGATGAGTCACGATTTGTTAAGATTATTGAAAAACATTACGGACATGCCAATCAGAGGCAAACTACGGTGGGTCATCGAACCAGGAAGGGAAATCACAACAGACACGTACATCCCAAATGACAACGAGGGAGTCGGAGAAGAGAAGAGTGAATATGCAAGCGGGCGATGAAAAAAACAAAAAAAACCTTCTGGAAGATGGCAGAGGAATTTGCTTCCTTAGATTTCTCTTTTAGCGATTCAGACGACATCCAGAAAACCCACAATGCGTCTCCTTGGCCAAATTTGAACAAATGTATGCGTCTGGATAAAACAATGCCCAAAACATTAATTTTTTGTTGTTTACATTGTAAGCTCAAATCAAAACTGCTCTCGACATCTAAGACGTGCAACACAAATTTAAGATCACACATTAAGGTGAGTTTAGGTCAAAGTTTTACTGCACATAACTTTTATCAACTATTCCCAAACAACACACAAGTCATAGTTTTTATGTCAAGCTATAGATAGACAGTGTTTTTATTTATTGTAGGCATACAATAACATTCTAGGTGTGGTCCAAAGAAAAGGCACACTAAAATAAATACATACAGTGGGGTGTGGGGACCCCCAGAGGGAGTTGTAGGGTGTCCCCTGCTAAATGACAGTTTGTTAATAGCGATGGAGCTTTATTGGGTCCATTTGGGTCCACGTGTACACTCTCAGTTACATTAACATTATTACCTACATACCTAATTTTATTGTGTTCCGTTCATGTAAAGATGGAGTTTGTTAAAAGGGAAGTGCACTTTTTTTTGGAATCGTTCACAATCATTATAACACATTTTTTATGCATTCTAACTAAGGCTGGGCGATATATCGACATACTCGATATATCGCGGGTTTGCCTCTGTGCAATATAGAAAATGATTATATCGTGATATTGGAGTATATATTTCACGCAGTTGCTTTTAGCTGCGGGCATTACATTACAGGCGTTTCTCACTCTTTCTCGTCTCCTTCTCACAGGGGCGTAAAACAAGCCCACCTTCTTACATACGTCACATACTGTTGCGCGTGTAGCGTCATACGCCCTCGCCCAGCAGAGAGGTAGCAGCATGGCTAACGTTAGCTGAGGCAGGTGGTACAAGCGGAGCGGTGCGAGTGACAATATAATACAATCTGCAGGGATACAGTCCGTAAGCACACATGATGGATTATGTCAGACCCACTCGACATCCATTGCTTTCGGTCTCCCCTAGAGGGGGGGGGGGTTACCCACATATGCGGTCCTCTCCAAGGTTTCTCATAGTCATTCACATCGACGTCCCACTGGGGTGAGTTTTTCCTTGCCCTTATGTGGGCTTTGTACCGAGGATGTCGTTGTGGCTTGTGCAGCCCTTTGAGACACTTGTGATTTAGGGCTATATAAATAAACATTGATTGATTGATTGATGATTGTATTTCTTTATTTAAAAAAAAAAAAAATCACCCCCCCGGTCCGCGGCACAAATTTTCAAGCGTTGACCGGTCCGCAGCTACAAAAAGGTTGGAGACCACTGCTCTAAGGTGTGCGCCTGCGCAATTGCGCACTGCTCAAGCGTCCTCTGCGCACAGCAAATATATGCCGCGCACCAAATCAAATCCCATCTGAATTCTAAACAAAATAAACACATTTATTCTGTGTAATTTTGCAATGCAACTCTGAGTGACAGTGTCAACAAGCGGCCCTAACGGTGTTCAATTGAACACCGTTCAATTATTGTAACGTCTATCGAAATGGAATTATATCGATCACTTTATTGAGCAAAACTGTTTATATTCGGCCATAACCACACCAAAAACATGAGTAGAAAACTTTTATTTAAAAACTAGTCATTTTCTGCCGTACAAACCAGGCCAAAACCAACTTGTCATCTGTCACCAACACGCATACCACTAAACCACTGGTGCGTTTAAGGCCACACAAAAAGTCGGACAACTCATACACCACACAAAGTTACACTATGACTCCTCAGTCATACGTGTGCTTATTGTACTGTCATTTATTATTAATGTTAATTTATTGATATTAATCATGGAATGCTGTTACTAGAGAAAGTTACAGGAATGCACACTTCATCCTATGCTTACATTTCATTGTGCAACATGAGGATGTTTAAGGGGAACTAAATGTGATCTCTGAAAGGGGTACACATGATTTCCAAAGCAGGACCCCCACTCAGACATATTGTACAATACTAATCCATAGCTTATGAAAAACAAGATTTCTTTTATTTTCATTACAAGTGGGCCAAATCACTAATATTACAAAATAATCTCATGAAAATGACTCCTCTCATTTGAGTGTTATTATAAAAGATTGGTTTGAGACAGGTGTGCTGCTGGTATTGCCATGTGTGATGTTGCTCACATGTGCTCCACTGAATGCTCAGGGAGTTTTTGTGTTTGCTCAGACACATGAACAATTAGAGGGAACATTGGTAGCAGCACTACTAATTTGTTCTTTCATTTAAAAAGTCACCCGCGAGAGAATGAAGAGTGCTTGAAACTCCGCACGTCAACATCCCCGGCCGGTGCCACACCCAAAAAAATGCCAAAACAACCTGCACTGACAAATGAGCCTGACGTCTTCCATTTACAGATCAACACCATATGAAAAACATAGTCACAAACACAAGGAGATAACGTCTGCAGTAACTTATTACATAGCGAAGGACATGGCCCCATAAACATCATCTATGCAACATTTTGACCAGAGAACCACCATTACATGTTATGTAGACCACAAGGACGTGTTTTCCATTTAGAAAAATAATAATA
Organism: Nerophis lumbriciformis; assembly: GCF_033978685.3. Lineage (NCBI taxonomy): Eukaryota > Metazoa > Chordata > Actinopteri > Syngnathiformes > Syngnathidae > Nerophis > Nerophis lumbriciformis. The sequence continues at coordinate 23,151,792 of NC_084567.2, read as the reverse complement.
ATATGACTCCTTTAATGCGCCCTATTATATGCATCAAGTGTTAATTTAAGGCTAAGGCAAAATATCGAGATATATATCGTATATCGCGATATGGCCTAAAAATATTGAGATATTAATAAAAGCCAATATCGCCCAGCCCTAATTCTAACTATTCAACAAATGCGATCAAAAGTCCGTTCACAATGGAGCCTCAGGTAGCTGTTCTATTCTGCCTATAAAACCCTTTAAAAAACATCCATTACGGTTTTACATACATACTGTGAGTATAGATGTAATGTAGTAACAGGCACCTGTATAATAACATGTAATATTTATTCTTTTGATCATTTTAAGCATACGTGGAACATTAATTTATAAAAACGCACCTTTCACTTTTTTTTTTAACAACATAACTGATTACTGTTTACCGCATACTTCATGAGAGCCAACAAACATAATAAAACATCACTTACTGTACAATGGTGTTAAAGTTAAAGTACCAATGATTGTCCTCTGCATTTGACCCATCCCCTTGTTCACCCCCTGGGAGGTGAGGGGAGCAATGGGCAGCAGCGGTGCTGCGCCCAGGAATAATTTTTGGTGATTTAACCCCCAATTCCAACCCTTGATGCTGAGTGCCAAGCAGGGAGGTAATGGGTCCCATTTTTATAGTCTTTAGTATGACTCGACCGGGGTTTGAACTCACGACCAACCGATCTCAGGGCGGACACTCTACCCACTAGGCCACTGAGTAGGATGCAGACTCCTACAATATTGTTATGTTCCTGTTTTGATGAAGAATGACTCATAATTCCTTGCAAAGAAAAGGGAGGTGGAGCCAAGCGTTTTTTCGTTTCGTTTTTGCCATTACCAGGTCTTAATTGGATGTCAAAGTGTACCAACTTGTCGGAATACATGCTCAGCCTTCTTCTTTATAGGTGGGATGCATGATTTACGATCTAGGATAAACTTCCACGAGCAGGGAAGCGAGGAAACAGCTGACCACTGATGATGTAAACCAGTGTTTTTCAACCTTTTTTGAGACAAGGCACATTTTTTGCGTTGAAAAAATGCGGAGGCACACCACCAGCAGAAATCATTAAAAAACGAAACTCAGTTGACAGTAAAAAGTCGTTGTCGCAAGTGTTGTATATGAATTCAAACCATAACCATGCATGCATCACTATAGCTCTTGTCTCAAAATAGGTGTACTGTCACCACCTGTCACATCACGCCCTGACCTATTTGGAGTTTATTGCTGTTTTCCTGTGTGTGGTGTTTTAGTTCTTGTCTTGCGCTCCTATTTTGGTGGCTTTTTCTCTTTTTTTGGTATTTTCCAGTAGCAGTTTCATGTCTTCCTTTGAGCGATATTTCCTGCATCTACTTTGTTTTAGCAGTCAAGAATATTTCAGTTGTTTTTATCCTTCTTTGTGGGGACATTGTTGATTGTCATGTACGTTGTGGACACCGTCTTTGCTCCACAGTAAGTCTTAGCTGTCTTCCAGCATTCTGTTTTTGTTTACTTTGTAGCCAGTTCAGTTTTAGTTTTGTTCTGCATAGCCTTCCCTAAGCTTCAATGGCTTTTCTTAGGGGCACTCACCTTTTGTTTATTTTTGGTTTAAGCATTAGATACCGTTTTACCTTCACACTGTCTCCCGCTGTTTCCGACATCTACAAAGCAATTAGCTACTGGCTACCACCTACTGATATGGAAGAGTATTACACGGTTACTCTGCCGAGCTCTAGACAGCACAGACACTCAACAACAACACATCATTTGCAGACTATAATTACTGGTTGGCAAAAAATATTTTTAACCCAAATAGGTGAAATTAGATAATCTCCCACGGCACACCAGACTGTATCTCACGTTAGTGCCGTGGCACAGTGGTTGAAAAACACTGATGTAAACATAGCAGCGTGAACTGGTGATCACGTCGGCGCTATAAATAGTTTGTCTGCGTTAACGCTCATAATAACAATATCACAAATAATTGGTTAATATTCAAGTCCCAAAATGTAAATGGAGTATTGTTGCCACTTTTTGGATGGTTATTTATAGGGTTGTATGGGCAGAATAGAGGACCTCCCATTAGCTCCGTTGTAGCAGACTATTATTTACGTTTATTTACAAGTTGGAATGTATTTTTTTTTTTTTTTAAATCCATCCCTCGTCATGACTTTCAAAGTGATTGTGAACGATGGGCAAAATTCCAAGTAATTTATCCTGTGCTAAAAAGTATTCATTAGAGTATATATTATGGTGTTTATTTTTCATTCTTATTGTTTCACTGCTTTTTATTTAATTTGTTTTCCTGTGTTTTTCCCTCATTTTGTACATGGTACGGAATTTCAAAACAAAACAAAAAAAAGTCAGACAGAGGGCATGTTTCTAGCTAATGTTTATCTTAATAAACAATCAAACTCAGCATTTGTTCTCTTGTTTGGTGGAAAGTTGTACATTCAGTTATATATTTGCATAATGTAAATGTAATGTAGCAAGCTACTTTTGCCGTGTAGCTTGTAGTGTAGCTTGCTACAATTCTCTCGGGATGGCTTGCCCTGTAGCTTAGCTACATTTAATCAAGAGTAACTTGTGGATTAGCTTACTACATTTTCCAATTAACTTGCCCATCATTGCCAATCTGTCATGTCAACAAAACAAAACTTAACTGGTGATAGTGACCCCCCCGCCCCCCACCTCCCAATGATATTAATTAATTGATGAATTACAATCTTTGGGCCTACCATTAAAAAAAAAATGCACACAATTGGAGAAAGAAAGTTTACAAAAATAAAACATTAAAAAACATTTGTGTAAAACATTGTGTGAATGTTAAAAAGATAAAGATGAGCTGAAATTCTGTACGGAAAATGTTAAATGTCCTAAATAGGCTGAATGTTGTGGCGTTGGAATTGTTTGACTCAGTTTAGAAATGAAGTCCCTACTTACAACTTTATTTGGCCCCATGACAGATTTTTTTGCAGTCGTACTCAATAAAAAAAAAGTACAGAGACTGACTCACTGACACATGAGATTCTTTATTAGGACACTCCATTCCACGGAATAATACATGGGTAAACAGACTAGTTTGTTACGCAAAATGTTTGGCTGTTTGATAAAAAAGACGGAATGGGGGGAAAAGTGGGACATTTTTGTAATGTGTCAATAGATAGCCATTGTGTACTTAAAGAACATGTTGATGTTGTTATCATTTAAGTCAGTTTAAATTAATTGTGTTGACAAAAATGACAAAAACAATAATACATAGAAGCATGTTGAATAATAACATTACGTGTGATTCAGAATTTAGCTTGTTATAAATACAATGGGTTAAATAATTTACAAATGATCAATCCAAAATTACGAGTTGATGTCAAATGATGAGTACAGAGCATGAAATAAAAAACTGAATGACTAGAGTGACAGGAGGAGGATGTGAAAAGGAGGAACAATCATGTGATAAAAGTGATTAAGGGGACGGCGTGGCGGAGTTGGGAGAGTGGCCGTGCCAGCAACCTGAGGGTTCCTGGTTCAATCCCCACCTTCTACCAACCTCGTCACGTCTGTTGTGTCCTTGAGCAAAACACTTCACCCTTTCTCCTGATGGGTCATGGTTAGGGCCTTGCATGGCAGCTCCCGCCATCGGTGTGTGAATGTGTGTGTGAATGGGTGAATGTGGAAATAGTGTCAAAGCGCTTTCAGTACCTTGAAAGTAGAAAAACGCTATACAAGTATAACCCATTTACCATTTACCATGTAATTATGACAATGAACGAATCCAGAACAGAAACAACTGACAAGTTGAATGCTTCGGTTTGAATTAACTCTGTCAGACCACCTACTTGATTAACTGTCTACAGCTTATCTCTTGATTCAGCTGGTCATTCTGTGTGTGAGCAAGCTTAATTAGCTCACAAGTATTGGTTATCACAGAGCCCCAGATGGGGAGATGCACAATATGGCCACTCAAATCATTGTGCAGTGCCACTACAGCAGGACACATGATACAGGTATTTTTTAATTTCTGTGCATGCATGTTTATTTATGACAATGTGAGCACCTCTTTGGAATTCAAATCCAAGGTTGATACACTCATCATATTACTGCAAAGGCAGCACTAAAGTATTATAACATTTACTGCAGAGTGGAGATTTATTTCACTAATACGGAGCCTGAAAACAGTATTCTTCCAGTCAGTGGTGCATTATGTTCCAACGCAAAGGGGCCAACCTAGCACCAAACATGCACCCATTTCAAAGCAAAAGAGCTAACAATATAATTGGGAAGATGACAAGTACATAGAAGTAAGATTTAGTGGCATGTCTATAGGGAGTGGCCCCAAAAGGGACAAGCGATGGATGGAGATATATACTGTATATATATATATATATATATATATATATATATATATATATATATATATATCTGCGATGAGGTGGCGACTTGTCCAGGGTGTACCCCGCCTTCCGCCCGATTGTAGCTGAGATAGGCTCCAGCGCCCCCCGCGACCCCGAAGGGAATAAGCAGTGAAAATGGATGGATGGATATGTGTATATATATATATATATATATATATATATATATATATATATATATATATATATATATATATATATATATATATATATATATATATATATATATATCTGCGATGAGGTGGCAACTTGTCCAGGGTGTACCCCGCCTTCCGCCCGATTGTAGCTGAGATAGGCTCCAGCGCCCCCCGCGACCCCGAAGGGAATAAACAGTGAAAATGGATGGATGGATATGTATATATATATATATATATATATATATATATATATATATATATATATATATATATATATATATATGCCCAATTTTGGATATAACATACTAATTCTCTGGTAGCGTGATGGTCTACGCATTCACCTTTTATCCCCATGACATGAGTTTGATTCTCTGCAGTGTCATTGCTATTTAATATCAGCAGTTGTAATAAATAAGATTCACTCTATACTTGCTGGTGGTAAACTACTATAGTAGCTACAGCTGCTCCTGGGGTAGACTGACAGTTTTATGGGTGCCACTCCTACAGAACAAAGTTTCAGCCTGTGCCACCCCTGAAAAAAAAGTATGGACAGGCCACTGAGTAACGTGGGTGTATCACTATGCATTAATCCATGGGTCGCCAGCTCAGAAAACAGGAGGCAGATTCAGCTTATGAAAAAAGTAGAATCCTGATTTGTTTCCTGAGTTTGACACAAACCCGCTAAAACACAGTGAGGTTGTACACAGAAGAGAACAACGTGGAATTTCCAAATCATGGAATGGCTTTGGAAATGTATGAGATTATGACAAACATCAATGCACAGTGACACTACATGCAACAAGAGCTGCCTTTTGCTCAAACAGCTATAGCAGTCAATGCCAGGCATAATGTACGACAAGCAAGCACAACTGAATGAGCCTGGAGAAGTTACTGGTACACAACCAACACAGGCTCATACTGCAGATTTCAACTATGTGCTGCAGATGGATCAAATTATAGCTGAGAAACTCCTTGAGACCCCAATAACACCAACAGCCCAGCACAGAGGTTTTAAAAAGGTCAAGATCTGCAAGAAACTCTGAGACTGAGCTGGCCAACCAGTCTGCCCAAAAATTAACCATGACATTGGCTGATTGGATTCTTCACCTTGGCGATGTTTTGATCATGATTGACCAAATGTTCTTTGTAGTATTTTGTCAGCCATTTTGAATCTAAACTCTTATGTGTTTCACTTTAACACCACAAATTAAATGGTATTATAAGCGGCCTCATATGTAGACATCAGGCCTGTGTTGTACAAAATGTAATTATAGTTGTATAGAGAGCAGTAATGTGATGTCCACACATGTGGACACCAGGTGTTAGGAGCCGAGAGACCGTTAGTATCTTGTAAGTTGGGGTACCACTGCATGTCAGTAGAAATGTTCACATATCAGCCTACAAAAAATCCACTTCCAACTTACTTGCAAAAAGTTGTAGAATCTTTTATGTAGCTGTGCATATACAAACCTCAGCCCTGCTATAACAGTACAATACATGCTGTAGTAGTGTCTCTCTCTCTCTTGCTGTCTTTAACTTGCACAAACGTGAACGCACGCACACACACATACACACATAAACCACTACAGTATACCGTTAAAAAATAGCTACTGAATACATCAGATGTTACTGGCCAGTTACTCTGTACTTAGGTAGTCTTTTCGATTTTTCACTTAAGTGATTATTTGTTCGACTACTTTTTACTCACACTTAAGTCGTATTACTATAATGTAACAGTTCTCTGAAGTACAATTGTTGCTAAAGATCATTATGCATTTATTAATTTGTTTATTATATCGGGTCTTGTGTGTGTGTGTGTGTGTGTGTGTGTGTGTGTGTGTGTGTGTGTGTGTGTGTGGACTTAAGATAAAGTGCCAAGCTGAGGAGACCTTAATTAAAGACCCTAGGCCCAAATTGAAATGACTAACACACAAATAACAACATTTAAGCATGCACAGCTGATCTTTCCACATATGCATGCAAAGGTGCACACAAACAACAACCATCCTAATAACCCACTAACTGTGACTCGGATATACCACACATACTTCAAATGGTATGATGTTTGTATTACTGTAGGAATGTGCACATAAAATGGTTGGTTGAAGATTTCTAACGAACAGGGTGAAGACATAAAGTTACCAATTGTGGATAAATAAAGATGTATAGCACTAACCATCTGATTGGGTGGTGACAATGATGCTCTCTGAGGTGGGTCCAGATCCAAAGCGGTTGACAGCCGAAACGCAAACCACATACTGTGTGAACTTATTGAGTCCCTCCATCTTGTAGTTGAGCCCACTGATGTTGACAATCTGAACACATAGCATTCACAGGACTTTAGACATGTTCATACATTGACTAAGGCAAGATACTTTTTTTGACTTGTTGAAGTACTGGTGAACAGGAATCCAACCCACATTAACTGCATTAACTATTGTGGTTATAAGTGCATTAACAATTATATAAGGGACATTATGGCTGGCAGTTTACTAGTGCCGAGGTAAACTGCAATTGATCTTATGGGTCCGGTCCAACGACACATGTATCTGCATGCAGTTGTTTCAAGTGTTCAGTAATTGTAAGCACGAGGACATATAGGATGTGTACAAATTAGAATTTGCTTTCAAGTACAAACCCATGATTGGAGGAATAAATTAACTTGGGGTGATTGCACATGGTTTAAGATAGTATGACGTGTCTCATGAGGCTGACCTGTTCCTTGCTTGATAAACTCTCGGTCCATAGAACCCTGTAGTTTAGGATGGGTCCATTTGGGGCACTGGGAGGCTCCCAGTTGATCTGGATGGAAGTTGGAGAAAGAGCTTCAGCACGAAGTGACTCTATCCTGTTGGGAACCTGGACTGTAGAAACAAACAACATAGTTTACAAACTGTGTTATCTGTGTATATACAGTAAATAGTTCTTCTTTTGTTCAACCACAAGCTTGTACATAGAGTTCTCTGGTACAGTTCCCCAATTTTGCAGTCTGGTCATTGTGTCCATCACACCATGCTATCAATACCGTAACTATTAAAATTATTGTTTATATGCATTTAACTACTTGTCAAAGTGTTACTTCATCTACCTCTGTATGCACTTTAAAAATGTTGTGAGTCAATAGTTGTTTACAATAAATATATTGTAAACAACCACGTGTGTATGTACACATTTCTAGAAAAAGAACAGTCAACTTTCTTTTTTGTATTTTCAGAATATTTGGGATTGTTTTTCTGTCCCCAGAGTTGTCACTATCAAAACATAGTATTCAGTTATGACAAAAACATGTACGTTACCTGTTGATATTAGTGATTGTTTACTTTTTTTGTCTAAAGATTTTTTTTAATTATTGAGTTTTTTCATTAAAAAAATCATTTAAATTTGTTTTTAAACACATTTTCTTCAATTTATAAAATTCTTCATAATCAATGTGCAATCTTTCTTTCTAAAACGTTCAAGCCTAATCAGATTGATTTCAGAGTTAATGATTCCTGAAATTGAACATATCAACCATAATATTATAATACTGATTGAACCAATCAGTATTATAATATTTTACTTAAAAACTCTATATACTCTATTGTTTGTAAACAACCAGTGTTTTGGTAGTGACTACACATGTTTCAGTAGTGACCACTATTTTGTTTGCAAAGTTGTATCATATTCTCTCAACCATATTGCTTAATATTAACTCATAACATGCTTGATGTTGGAATATTACAAACAAATATGTTTTGTGATCAAAAAGATAATTTATTTTTGTACAAAACTGTTAATATCAGTTAAAAATAATAAGCCACGCGGGTTCAGTATTCAGAGAATAAGAACAATTTGACAGACATAACAGATTACGTTAGCATGTGTCAAGTAACAAGTTATACAACTCTGAGGAGTACGGCTGTAAGATTAGCTAAAAAAGTTAGTAAGTGTCATGTACCAAGTTATATGACTGAAGTGTACGGCAGCAAAATAGGCTAAACATTTTAAATGCAATGCTAACATGCAACTGCTAGACTGCTAACAGTTGGTCCATGTCAAGTACCAAGTTACAATTATGATTCATAAACGTACATTGTTGATCCTTAATATAAGGAGGATAAGCTACAAGTTTTAAAAGCTCTGCTAAGCAGATCCAGATTTCTTGAAACACTAAGCATTCTGTATTGCTAAGTGCTAAACAAAAACTACAAACATAATAAAACTTAACTTATTGTACAGTGTCTGCTCTTACTTCGATGTCGACTGATAGGATGTCCATATCTTCCTGTTTATATGAAAAATTAATCATGATGCACACCAAGGGTTAACAAGGAAAAGTCTCTCTGCAGACTCTGTCTTCAGTTGTGTGTGTTTGTCTCCATTGAATGTCACAGATGAACAACTTCTAGATTTATGGCTAAATCCTCCAAATATCCAGATGAGAGGCATGGTTTATAATCTAGAACAGTGGTTCTTAACCTGGGTTTGATCGAACCCTAGGGGAACCCCTAACTAATTTGAACCGAACGGTGAGTCGGGCTCAGGGGTTCGGCGGAGGTCAGGACACACTCAACTCATCGTGTAAATAAAAACTTCTCCCTATCGGCGTATTACGGATACGGCAACAGCAGAAGTCACACTGATTTGCAGGTGTGTAATTTGTTGTGAGTTCATGCACTGTGTTGGTTTTGTTCTTTGAACAAGGTGATGTTCATGCACGGTTCATTTTGTGCACCAGTAATAAAACATGGTAACACTTTAGTATGGGGAACATATTCACCATTAATTAGTTGCTTATTAACATGCAAATTAGTAACATATTGGCTCTTAACTAGTCATTATTAAGTACTTCTTTAAATGGCATGGCCTTATTATAACCCTAACCCTCTAACCCTGGCCCTAACCCTCTCACCCTAACCCTAACCAAATAACTCTAAATTAAGTCTTTGTTACTTAGAATATGTTCCCCCAGTGTCCAAAAAACTCTAAATTAAGTTTTTGTTACTTAGAATATGTTCCCCATACTAAAGTGTTACCAAAACATATAACTTTGTCTTGAATTTGAAAAAAAAAAAAAACATTTTATTTTTCACTAAAGAAGGGTTCGGTGAATGCGCATATGAAACTGGTGGGGTTCGGTACCTCCAACAAGGTTAAGAACCACTGATCTAGAATAACTCTGACGAGCCGAGACGCGATGATGCGAGATCAGCAGGACATTGCAGCCAGCTCACAGTAAAGCAGCAGAGGGAAACTGAGCTGTGTATTATCAATCCGCCGCAAAAAAAAAATTCTGGTCACAAAAAAATTAATCACAGTTCAAGAGTGTCATTAATCTGAATAAAAAATTAATTACTTGACAGCCCTAATAAATAAAGTATAAATTTCTAAGATTTTGAAAAAAGTATCGAATGCTTCCATTTACACCAAGTCCTCTATAATTAGAGCATTTACTGTAAACACAAATAAACTTGGCTTTTTGTATCTTACGATCTGGTTTGGTTGTGATCGTCAAGGGAGTGGAGCTTTCTCCTGGTCCGACATCATTGTAAGCCATGACTCTGAAGCTGTAGCTCTCCTCAGGCTTCAGGTTGGAAACAGTCAGCTCCAAAGACTCGGGCTCTGACACGTTTACGGACCTCTCCCTGTTGCAGGAAAAACACAAGTTTTTAATTAAACATACTATAATTGTATTTGATTTATTTATTCAAATATAGTTGTTGTTTTTTTTTCATTTAGGGATTTGGTAAATTCAGCATTTAGGCTGTTGAAGACTAAGTATTCCATTTTCTATGTTAACAAATTGCCACATTGAAAAGAAAGACACATTATTATTTTTGCAACAATGCAGATAATCAGGGGTATAATCTGCCTGATCCCCCAGTAACTACCGATAATCCTCAAATTACGGTGCTACTGCAGCCGTTAATCACCACTGCAGAGATGAGACAAAACCAGCTGCAGAAGAGATTGTTTCCAGAGCAGTGTCAAGCTGCACAACTATTTTCACCAGTCAGCATTGAAAAACAAGTTTATCTTTGCAATTAACTAAGTAATTCTGAGCCAATAGTGCTTAAAGTGAAATTGCAGTTTAAAGGTATTTTGGAATATATTTATGTTAAATCATTGAAATAGTGACATTAATTGAGTGGCTTATTAGCATTTTTGTTATTGTGACTGAAGCCAATTCAGCAGTGGTTGTCATTGTCACAAACATCAAAGCTTTATATGGCCGATTCTAAGTCATATAAAGTGTTGTTTTAGGTTAATATTTTATGTAATTTTTAACATTTGTACAATGTTTGAGATTCTGTTGCATTTTAGAAAAGACCAAATGCCATAGAAATACAGGATGATCTTAGGGCCTGATCTACAAAAAATTTGCGTGTATTAAAAGATAGCACACGCAAAGCTGATCTACTTAGCTTGTGCACTGAGGATTGCCTCTTCTAAGTGAGCAAAATGGAGAGCCCAATCCATTTGAGATGTAGCTCTTCATTAATATGCAGAATATACGATGAATATTAAAATGGTAAATGGGTTTTACTTGTATAGCGCTTTTCTACCTTCAAGGTACTCAAAGCGCTTTTGACACTATTTCCACATTCACCCATTCACCCACACATTCACAAACTGATGGCGGGAGCTGCCATGCAAGGCCCTAACCACAACCCATCAGGAGCAAGGGTGAAGTGTCTTGCTCAAGAACACAACGGACGTGACGAGGTTGGTAGTAGGTGGGAATTGAACCAGGAACCCTCAGGTTCCTGGCACTGCCACTTTCCCAACCGCGCCACACGGTCCCCGTTAGAATGAAGATAAACTGTTCTGCGGCCAACATTTTGAATCTTCAGTATGTTTTGTTGGGAATGTTTGCACAAACAAAAAATATATCTGTTCTTGTAAACGATTGGTAAAATTCCCCCCAAAAAGTGCAGTTCCACGTCTGATTAAAACAAATTCAATTGATTTGTTGTGGTGTCTGCTTTCTCTTATTTTAATGGCATTTGCAGTATTTGTTTCATAAAGGTCGGAGATATACAGTATAAAAAATGTCTTGCAATACCCATTTTCTTGCATCTGGATAATCCAGACACACCATCACAACACTGCAGCAGCTCCCAGAGCACACCTTCACCATGCTAAAATTACATTCTGTTGTCAAGATCACACTTCAATACAACCTAGAAAAGATGGTACATATTATAAGTCACAGGTTGGAGCATATTCTGCCATAAAGGTGGAGGGAAAATAGTGTCTCCATGGTGACAGCCGGTATGCACGCAATACCTAATTTAAATAGACACTGTGCATCACGTTCTTACTCATTAACTATTGTACATGCAGCCATCATAGCCCACTAATAGTACACACAATATCTGTTTCTCAGCGGTGGTCGATTAACCTGACTTTTGTTAGATCCTTATAGTTTACTGAGCTCCACACAAGGGTCTGGGCTAGAAGGCATTGCAAATCCCTTCTAGATAGCAAAAAATAATATGTTTCTCATTGTATCCCATTGGGTTGAGTTTTTTCTTGCCCTGATGTGGGATCTGAGCCGAGGATGTCGCTTGTGAAGCCCTTTGAGACACTTGTGATTTAGGGCTATAAAATATATCAACTTTGATTGATTGATGATTCAAGTTACAAGAGATAAGGAGAAGGGTTTGTGGGTGCTTTGATTTCAGCTTCTGTACATACTCACACGCAGTGTCAGCTGAGTGGGGGATGTAAACAGTTATCACAATACCATGTGAAAACACCCTCAGAATGTAATAATGTCTAACCCTGAGTGCCAGTAGCTTAATGTCCATGCTACATAGCTGTTCTTGAACAGTGATGTGATTAGGACTACACCATTTGTTATCCACCGCCTTTCTTCATGTGGCTCTCAGCCAATATCTGGTCCGCGCAAATGAGTAAGAATTCATCTAGGGAGACCGATGTGTCGGTATTTATTCATTCAGCCAGAACTCCGGGAAAGACATGATGATTCTCTCTTTATTTTTGCACTGCAACATTGTCAGCGCTGTCAGCTTTTTTGGAGAGGAAAACCGGACATTTCCCATGACAACCAATTGTAAACAAGGTTTAAACCTCCACTTTCTCTTCCGATGCTTCACGCCAGCTCTGCAGCCTCGTCTTTTCCTCTGTATCTCCACTTGAATCTCTGGTTTCTCCACGTGGACTCCAGTGTGGGAGAGAGTTAGCAACTGGTCTATGGTGTAAACAATTGAGCCATGACAAAAAGGTTGCCCAGAGGCAGATTCAAAAAGTCCACAAAAAAGTATTAAAAGTAGCAAAAAAAGTGTCACCCTTTGTTGCACGAATCCCAAAGGGGTTTAAACAAAAATGAAAAAACACATGAAAACAAGAGGGAAACATTAGAGAACACAAAGGAGACTACCAAAGAGCACAGAGCTACCGACAGGCTGCCACTCCAGCGGCACCATCTTGAAAAATAATGTGGTGCTACTGCATCCCTCATTTGCTTGAGGTCACAATAACCTACCAAATCGTATTTCTCCTAATCTAATCTAATTTAAAACATTACCACACACTGTGCACGGCCATTTCTTAATGCAGTTTTACCTTTGAATAAACTTACATCACTGTTGAAAAAAAGCCCCCACCTGCCTGTCGTGCAGGATGATCCGCTGCACTAAACAGTCATGTTTACACATCTTCTTAATCATGTATAATCGTCTTGCATCATAAATATTTAGAGACTTAAAATGTAATACACTGAGATAGGCTCCAGCGCCCCCCGCGACCCCAAAGGGAATAAGCGGTAGAAAATGGATGGATGGACATTAGGAATAAACATCAAACAATCCCTTCCTGTTGATGTTGCTTGTTTTTGTCCGTCATACCTGCAATCAGATTACAAATAAATGTACTATAAATAAATGCTATCCAAGTGCAAATTGTTTTTTCTAACAAGTTCCCAGCTATGAAGAATGGCTCCCACTCCCACTTAAATTGGGACTGTTTAACGAATTAACTAATGTGATTAATTATTTAAAAAAATACTGCATGAACACTGCATTAACACAGATTAATCATGCATTTTTCTGGTCTGCACATGCTCCTTTACCTTAACCGTGAATCACCTCAAAGGCGACACGGTATGAAAGTATTATTGTAGCAAAACAATGGGCAAATGTGTATCTCGAACTATGTCTATGTATTCAAAACGACATGTCCATGTTCAGATTTGTGTGTGTGTGTAAAAAAATATATATATGTGCATCCGTGTTGCGATTTGTGTGTGTGTGTGTGTGTGTGTGTGTAAAAAAAAAAATGTGTGCGTGCATTCTGCAATCTGTATGTGTATACAATATTTGCCTGTAACTTGATCTTTTATTTGCCTCTACTCGTAGTCGGAACCTAGAACTTAATGCTCTTAACAAGGCTGAAGTTACCTTCCGATTAGAATGGTGGGCGATATTGATAGCCGATAACATAATGATACGTTTTACTTGCAATGTCATTGTCATTGAATAATTGTGTCAGAATAATGCCAAAAACAACATTGTTTTTATTTCTTGAGAAGGCAATGTATTTATTTTATGAAATGAAGACATTGTTCAAGCCATAATAACCTGATGTTGATCAATCACATGTCTCTCACCATGCAGTGACTGTTTGATGTCACACATTCCAGTTATACACTGCTGAAAATGCAACTCACAGCAATCCGGGCATATTTAAAAAATACATAATTTCCATTCATTTTAAAGTTACATTACATAAAACCATAGACCATACTCAGTGGGGCATGTCATCGGTCCGATTTGTATGTTTTTATTTTGAGTGTAGGGGGTTTGCAGTTGCTCGCCGAGTGCTATAATCCAATCCGGTACAGTAGGTCGAACTTTGCCTTATGTTTTATCATGACATGATATTTGACATGTGCTCTAACGGCCAGAGTGCTCATATGTTTGATATTGTTTGACATATGATATTGGCACTTGTTTGTTTGGGGAGCTCTCCATGGTGCTCACCACATAGTGAAAAAGGGTTTACAGGTAAAAGCCAGTAAATTAGAATATTTTGAAAAACTTGATTTATTTCAGTAATTGCATTCAAAAGGTGTAACTTGTACATTATATTTATTCATTGCACACAGACTGATGCATTCAAATGTTTATTTCATTTAATTTTGATGATTTGAAGTGGCAACAAATGAAAATCCAAAATTCCGTGTGTCACAAAATTAGAATATTACTTAAGGCTAATACAAAAAAGGGATTTTTAGAAATGTTGGCCAACTGAAAAGTATGAAAATGAAAAATATGAGCATGTACAATACTCAATACTTGGTTGGAGCTCCTTTTGCCTCAATTACTGCATTAATGCGGCGTGGCATGGAGTCGATTAGTTTCTGGCACTGCTCAGGTGTTATGAGAGCCCAGGTTGCTCTGATAGTGGCCTTCAACTCTTCTGCGTTTTTGGGTCTGGCATTCTGCATCTTCCTTTTCACAATACCCCACAGATTTTCTATGGGGCTAAGGTCAGGGGAGTTGGCGGGCCAATTTAGAACAGAAATACCATGGTCCGTAAACCAGGCACGGGTAGATTTTGCGCTGTGTGCAGGCGCCAAGTCCTGTTGGAACTTGAAATCTCCATCTCCATAGAGCAGGTCAGCAGCAGGAAGCATGAAGTGCTCTAAAACTTGCTGGTAGACGGCTGCGTTGACCCTGGATCTCAGGAAACAGAGTGGACCGACACCAGCAGATGACATGGCACCCCAAACCATCACCCAACCATGCAAATTTTGCATTTCCTTTGGAAATCGAGGTCCCAGAGTCTGGAGGAAGACAGGAGAGGCACAGGATCCACGTTGCCTGAAGTCTAGTGTAAAGTTTCCACCATCAGTGATGGTTTGGGGTGCCATGTCATCTGCTGGTGTCGGTCCACTCTGTTTCCTGAGATCCAGGGTCAACGCAGCCGTCTACCAGCAAGTTTTAGAGCACTTCATGCTTCCTGCTGCTGACCTGCTCTATGGAGATGGAGATTTCAAGTTCCAACAGGACTTGGCGCCTGCACACAGCGCAAAATCTACCCGTGCCTGGTTTACGGACCATGGTATTTCTGTTCTAAATTGGCCCGCCAACTCCCCTGACCTTAGCCCCATAGAAAATCTGTGGGGTATTGTGAAAAGGAAGATGCAGAATGCCAGACCCAAAAACGCAGAAGAGTTGAAGGCCACTATCAGAGCAACCTGGGCTCTCATAACACCTGAGCAGTGCCAGAAACTCATCGACTCCATGCCACGCCGCATTAACGCAGTAATTGAGGCAAAAGGAGCTCCAACCAAGTATTGAGTATTGTACATGCTCATATTTTTCATTTTCATACTTTTCAGTTGGCCAACATTTCTAAAAATCCCTTTTTTGTATTAGCCTTAAGTATTATTCTAATTTTGTGACACACGGAATTTTGGATTTTCATTTGTTGCCACTTCAAATCATCAAAATTAAATGAAATAAACATTTGAATGCATCAGTCTGTGTGCAATGAATAAATATAATGTACAAGTTACACCTTTTGAATGCAATTACTGAAATAAATCAAGTTTTTCAAAATATTCTAATTTGCTGGCTTTTACCTGTATATGTGCATTAATTAAATGTTCACAAATAGAATATATATTTCACAAATCGCATATTATGCTATTTTTTATTATCTTTAGGGCCTGTGGGACAATCTAGTTCAGATTTGGGAACGTTAAGTACCGTTGTTTTTAATTTCGACCTGAAGTAATGATGTGGTCTACATGGAAAAAAAATAAAAATAATTGTATTAATCTATTACATTTAAACAAATAGATAAAAGAGCTCACAAACCTTAAACATTGCTATTGTGAATGTCTACACAGAATTTATTATAATAGTTTTGCTACATTGTTTTTTTTTTCGTTTTTCAGCACTGTAGACAAAATGTTTCCATGATCGATTTAGGGATGTCCCGATCCGATATTTGGATCAGATAGGCTGCAGATATTTGCCAAAAATTGCGTATCGGCAAGGCATGGGAAAATGCCGATCCAGATCCAGTTTAAAAAAAAACTCCGGTCCGTGTTTTCCAACGCACCAATTTAAATAATACATTCCACTTTTCTGCTGCTCCGTAAGTTCCGTTCCACATTTTCCAGCACACCTTCAACACATCCACAATTGTCACGCAGTTGCTTTTAGCTGCTGGCATTACACGACAGGCTCTTCTCACACTTTCCTGTGTCTCCCTCTCACAGACAGACAAGCGCACCTTCTTACACATGTCACATACTGTCACGTCATACGTCACATACGTATACGTCCTCTCCCAGCAGAGAGGTAGCAGCATGGCTAACGTTAGCTGTGATGCTAGCGCAGCCGTGCGAGCAACGCTCCCTCTAAGGTGCTCGCATATCAAACTCTTTTGGCTGTCTTTTTGACACTTACATCCGGCGCCCCCCTCCACACCCTGGATTATAAATAATATAAATAATTCAATGTGATTATCTTGTGTGATGACTGTATTATGATGATAGTATATATCTGATAGTATATATCTGTATCATGAATCAATTTAAGTGGACCCCGACTTAAACAAGTTGAAAAACTTATTGGGGTGTTACCATTTAGTGGTCAATTGTACGGAATATGTACTTCACTGTGCAACCTACTAATAAAAGTCTCAATCAATCAATCAAAACACATAGAATCATCATACTGCTGTGATTATATGCATCAAGTGTTCATTCAAGGCTAAGGCAAAATATCGAGATATATATTGTGTATCGCAATATGGCCTTAAAATATCGCAATATTAAAAAAAGGCCATATCGCCCAGCCCTAGTTCAATGATGCCATTTCTGTTTGTCATGTATAATTTTGTCTATTTTGTGTTTATCCTTGAATAAACAGGTCAGTTTCTTGTTACCAACCATTGTGTATTATTCAAACTCCCCTAATTCAGCTGGCTAGTTGTTATCAAGAGTACTAAAACCCTTTTCAACATGATTCTGACAACTAAGTAGGCTAAATAACTTTAAACTTTAATACATGCTCGGATAGGCCAGTATCGGTCAGTATCGGTATCGGTCAGTATCGGTATTGGATCGGAAATGCAAAAACAATATCGGTATCGGATCGGAAGTGCAAAAACCTGGATCGGGACATCCCTAGATCGATTATCAATATTGCCCACCATTCGAATCAGAACTCAAGTTCAGCCTCGTGAACACAATTGGGTGGTAGGCAACTTCCAATGGTAAGTACAGGCAATTGAAAGT
The DNA here is from genome assembly GCF_033978685.3 of Nerophis lumbriciformis. Classification (NCBI taxonomy): domain Eukaryota; kingdom Metazoa; phylum Chordata; class Actinopteri; order Syngnathiformes; family Syngnathidae; genus Nerophis; species Nerophis lumbriciformis. The sequence goes on along the minus strand of NC_084567.2, from coordinate 23,133,996 downwards.
TACAGACAAATATGTTATACATGTAGAGCAGGGCTATTCAACAAGATAATTAGAGAACCACAGTTTCAAGAGACCAATGGTTCAGGGGCCGAACATCGAAAATTGGATGTTTTGTCAAAAAGTTCCTCTGCAACTTATATTACTTTGAGACTGGGTTTACATAATTGCAAAATGAACACATCAACTTTCACACTGCATTGCCGAATAAATGAATTATTCTGCCCTCGCTATTTATTCCCAGCGTGCATTTAGACAGACAGTTACAGCATGAAGAAACAGAAGCTGCAGAAGTTTTGTTGAGGATTTATAATCCTTTTGAATTATTTTCCTTCCTCGGTTTTATTTCTTTACATTTCTTCCTTCATTTAGGTTTGTAAGACTGAAAATATAAACATGCAACATTACAAGCATATAACATACATTTTGTGTTTTACATAAATACTGTCCAGTGCGTAATATACATAAATGAAGTAAAATGTTTAGTGTTAATCCATCCATCCATTTTCTACCGCTTGTCCCGTTCAGGGTCGCGGGGGGTGCTGGAGCATATCTCAGCTGCATTCGGGCAGAAGGCCCTGGACAAGTCGCGACCTCATCGCAGGGCCATTTAGTGTTAATACATTCACAAAATAAACTACAAATGTGTACGCATGTATAAATTAAACAACATCCACATCAAACATTGAACAGAGAGTATGTGGCTCAACACAATCAAACCTAAGGTGTATCATTATCGCTCTACTGGGCAAATTTAGCACTACATGTATTAAATGAGGGCAGCACGGTGGTACAGGGGTTAGTGCGTCTGCCTCACAATACGAAGATCCTGAGTAGTCGTGAGTTCAATCCCGGCCTCGGGATTTTTCTGTGTGGAGTTTGCATGTCCTCCCCGTGACTGCGTGGGTTCCCTCCGGGATCCCACCTCCAAAGACATGCACCTGGGGATAGGTTGATTGGCAACACTAAAATTGGCCCTAGTGTGTGAATGTGAGTGTGAATGTTGTCTGTCTATCTGTGTTGGCCCTGCGATGAGATGGCGACTTGTCCAGGGTGTACACCACCTTCCGCCCGATTGTAGCTGAGATAGGCTCCAGCGCCCCCCGCGACCCCGAAGGGAATAAACGGTAGAAAATGGAGCTTTGATTGCCAGTTACTCTCAGACAAAAAACAACAGGACCACAAATACAAAAGACATCAACAAGTCAGCAATTTCAATACAAAACAAACACAATCTCTTTACGCACACTGTCCATTTACAAAGGTCTGACCAAGTTTCGTGATGAAGCTGAGACGTGTGGATATCTACCGTTGTTGCTGTTTGTCTTGGAACACTGTGTGCATTGCTTAAAAGGACCAAAAGGAAACAATGACTCGAGCACTGGCATCCATACTTTGTCCAATCGTTGTTAAAAGTCAGATTTTCGCAATGTATTTTTATTTATTTCAGGATTGACAGTGTCATCTTCTTCTACTCACCCCACGGCTGCTTCATTGTGACAAATATGCCTCACTGTTGCCCTCTGCGGGGTGACAGGGGTACTGCACACACGAGCAACCCTGTTTTGAATGGTTTCATCAAGTCTATTTGGGTGATGTTCGGCACGCCTTATGTGGCCCAAGGACCGCCAGTTGAATAGGCCTGATGTAGATAAGAGATTGCTGCATGCACATGCAGCGGCTCTGCTCTGCATTGTTTATCGATTTTCCTATGCTGCCACTGCTCTGAGCGGGGCAAACCTGCGTAACTCGATTGAGAAGTTAATGTGCTCGCCACTAGGCCAAAAGTCCAAGCTCCTAACCCAACGGTTACTAACGTACACCTGGCGCAGCCACTGCGGCTGGCCCCCGTTACACTCACCACCCGAAACCTCACTCACTCTCATCCGGGTCACGACACTATTGTAGCGGATCTTCCCTTACTGTCACCGCTCTGAGCAGGGCCCGAATCCCCGACGCCCGGTTCGAATTGAGGGATAAATGCGCTAGCCACTAGGCCAAAAGCTCGATCTGCTAACCAAGTGGCTAGCACACTCTTTTGAAGTTGTCAGGGAGTGAGGTTTACCAACGTACACATGGCCCAGCCACCCTGGCTGGCCTCCGTTACACACACACACAGATTTGCACAGTTGAGCATTGACATATTTCTTTTTTTTTTACACACACAAATCGCAAGACAGACACACATATTTGATTACACATAGACTGAGATATACAATTGTTAATTGTTTTACAATAATAATATTTCCATAGTGCAGGTTTCTGTACGGTTAGTGATCAGGTCAATAACAATACAACTTTTTAAAAAGTAATTTCCATTATGCAAGCAATTTACTACAATTAATCATCAATCAAAATGACCAAGTGTTATTAATCTGTTTAAAATTGTAATGTTAGACAGTACTATTTTAAATGCAACACAACATTGTCATCAAGCAATTCAGAGAGTCATTTTGTAATTTGATTACGATCAAAGTTCGGTAACAGTTTAGTATGTGGAGCATATTTCGCCATTAATTAGTTGCTTATTAACATGCAAATTAGTAACATATTGGCTCTTAATTAGTCATTATTAAGTACTTATTAATGCCTTATTCTGCATGGCCTTATCATACAACCAGTAACCCATTAACTAAGAGTATTCCCTCAATAACCTCAGTATTATTGCTTATTAGTAACCCTAACCCTAACCCTAACTTTTATATGTTCCTCTGGTGTCCAAATAACTCTAAATGAAGTCTTTGTTACTTAGAATATGTTCCCCATACTAAAAAGCAACTAATTAATGATGAATATGTTCCCCATACCAAAGTATTACCCAAAGTTCTTAGCAATGACAAAACCATCTTTATCGCCCGCTGTGATTTTACAACCGACAAACCTCTTTCTCTTATTTTGTTTTTTTCCCCTTACTGTAAGCCTTTACGACTGACAGATTCTCTGTTGTTTTATAGAGAAAACTCTTTAGTCCTTCCTGATGCTTAGAATTCAAAAACACTGCAGGCTGGTCAGTCCCTCAGGTAACAAAGCTTGAAAGCTTGGATTTAAAAGCATTCAGCTGGAGCTTGGACTGTCAGAGGTTACCATTTAACATCAGCGGGGGACTTGACAATGTCACCCAGAGGGTTTTTACTAAACGTTCAGAACTGCTGTGCGCAGCCGAGCCGTAATAAAAGGCTAAAACTACCACCTCAGACGGTGTTAGCATACAACATTTACACCATGTATTCTTCAGCAGCATTCTTACACATACAGGACTTGTATACTTTCAAGGCCATAGTGCAGAATCAAGTACTTTTGATAAAACCAAAACATTGGTGCATCCTTGCACCAATGTGAAATTTCCCAAACCAGACATTTAAATCTGGTAGATACTCTTTTACGGTAATAAACATCTTTGTCTGGCCCTTTGTTTACTGATTTACTATGTCATCTAAGGAAAGTGATTAACAACAAAACCACATTTCAGCACAACAGTGAATTGGAGGTGATACTAAAGCTAGGCCAAGAACTAATCCATCGAAGCCAACTCTTCCAACCCTCATGCTGGTGAACATCCATTCTCTGGATATGAAGATGGACCATATACTGGACTGTAGTACCTCAACTTATGAACACTTTGCATTCCACGACAGCTCGCAACTCAAAACGCTCGTATCTCAAATCAGAGCTGCCCAATTAAATCAATTTAAATTAATTTAATTGGTGCCTGGCCCTACCAAAACAGCACAAATGCCTTTTGAAAATAACCACTTTGAGATAAAACATTGTTTGAAAATACATTACAATAAAATAAAATTACAATAGCACATACAACAAACAACTACAGTAGTTTTTAAATAATATTACATATTGTTAACCACTTACCTTGGGGGGCAGACTTTTGTAGGCATTTATGACAAGCTGCTTCTCCGTCGTGTAACAATAGGAATGAGGAAATTGTTGTTTACGTTGCGCACAACAAAATTTTGAGTCACACATAGGAGGGGTCAGAATTAACAAGCAATATGTATGTTTGTGTACCAAAGGTAATGCTTGACCATCCAGTTTGTTGAGCCAGAGGACAGTGCACATTGAAATATGTTAAAAACAGTATTGGCAGCTGTTCTATATTTTCATGGATAAATGTTACAGCTGCACTGGGGTAGTCTGACAGAAACGAGGCTGCCAATTTGCCAATTAGCCAATTCATCCACATTCATACACCAGTGTAAGTAGCACTGGGAACAATGTAGGTGAAATGTCTTGTCCAAAGACCCAACAGTAGTGACCAGGATGGTGGACGCTGGATTCTTACCATGAACCCTAAAGTTTCTGGACAACCGTTCTACCATCCGAGCCACGCAGCTGTCTTTAAAAGACTAACACACTCGCACCATAATTTTGCAAATCCAAGCATTCAAATCTATTTTGCACAACAGCTGGAAAGAAGGCTGTAGTTGCTTGGAGTGGGCACTGGTACATGTATCTAGATGTTACACTTCCTCATGGGAAAAAAGCACACTGTCTGTTACAATCCGCAACAACCTCAAACACCATTGTAGTGAGTGGGTATCGCTTCAGATGTGTGCTCTGAGTCTACTCTTATTCATGTTGTATACAAATCAGTGTTCTGCTATTAATAATATAATCATAGTTGCTAATAACACCACAGTTGTTGCTCTTATCAGTAAAGGTGTGTCCGAGTGGTTGTCCAGGAATGACCGTGTCCAATTTTTAAAACCACTCTTTCAACACAGATAGAAGACCATCGGAAGGCTGAGCACACCAATCATCTCCCTTTACTCGTTTGTGTTTCTGTTGTTAAAAGAGTCCAGAGCACCACGTGTTCACTTCAATCAGGTCTTCTTCTTTAGACACAAGCTCAACGATGCAGTTGGGAAAGTGTCTCCATCTCCTCCGAATACTCATAAAGGCAAGATTCTCCAAGATTGCCATGGCTGTTTTAGAGAGTATCCTCACATCAGAAGAGTGACAGAATAGTGCTCCAACTACAGCAGAGAGGATAATTAGTACATATATATATATATATATATATATATATATATATATATATATATATATATATATATATATATATATACATACATACATATATATACATACATATAAACACACATACATATATATACATACATATATATACATACATATATATACATATATATGTATACATATATGTATATATATATATGTATATATATATGCACATATTTATATATATATATATATATATATATATATATATATATATATATATATATATATATATATATATATATATATATATATATACCCTCGTCGTCACGTAGTGTCATTGTTGGTTTTATGAGCAGAGGAGCGTGTTCGCAGCGCACAATCACGGAGTACTTACAAGCAGACAAGGTGTGTAGACAGAAAAGGGAGAATAGGTGCATTTTGGCTTAAAAACTAACGATAAAAGTGAAGTTATAACACTGAAACGTCCTCAGGAAGAGGTACTTTAAGAAATGGCTAGCTAGTTAGCGGCTAAAGTACAGCTGCAGTCGGCAGTGTTTTAGCCACTTCTAAATCACTAATCCTTGCCTCCATGGCGACAAATAAAGTAAGTTTCTTACAAGTATCATCCCTGCAGGACGAGGAATAGCTAAACATGCTTCACTACACACCGTAGCTTACCGGCGTCACCGCTAATGACGCCGATCATGAATGTACAAACGCCAATCTTGGATCTACACCTAACATCCACTGTAATGATACCAAGTACAGAAGCGTATCTAGTCGATACTACTATGATTACATCAATATTTTTTAGCATCACAAAATATTTTTTCTTTAAAAAAAAAATTATATTATGTGATAATCTCAGGAAATATGTCCTGGGACACATGAGGACTTTAAATATGACCAATGTATGATCCTGTAACTACTTGGTATCGGATTGATACCCAAATTTTGTTATCCAAAACTAATGTAAAGCATCCAAACAACAGAAGAATAAGTGATTTTTACATTTTAACAGAAGTGTAGATAGAACATGTTAAAACAGAAAATAACCAGTTATTAACAGTAGATTAATAATTCATTGTCTACCACGTGTCCTTAATAATTTTGACAAAATAATAGAATGAGAAATGACACAATAGGTTACTGCATATGTCAGCAGCTAAATTAGGAGCCTTTGTTTGCTTACTTACTACTGAAAGACAAGTTGTCTAGTATGTTCACTATTTTATTTAAGGACAAACTTGCAATAAGAAACATATGCTTAATGTACCATAAGATTTTTTTGTTCAAATAAAGCCAATTATGCAATTTTTGTGGTCCCCTTTATTTAGAAAAGTATCGAAAAGTACAGAAAAGTATCGATATACATTTTGGTACCGGTACTGGTATGTGTGAATGAGAGCTTGTTTAAAAACATTTGCATCTTGCCGCTAGCATGTTAGGATCACAGCTGTTAATTATGTTGCTGTGGGGACTGAATTACGAGTCCAACGCGGTCATTATATTTGGTTTAGTTTATCACCACTAAATGCCGTCATTGTATTTCTTTTCAGCATGCTTTAGAGCTAGATGTTGTGGGGAAATTTAACTGACCCTTGATTCCCATGTGGCCCGCATACTAAGTAGGCTCCCCACTGGACAGTGCACTGATTTTCATCGACATCAGTTTAAGCAGTCTGGAACCAGCTACACCCTCCGCTACCTGTCGGAATGGCTTGGTGATGAGTCCTTGTGTCAAGTATTTGACAGTCAAACTACTGCACAAGCGAGCAAGGAAGAGTCAAGCAGAAGGAACAGCAGTCGCAGTAGCAAACGAGCAGTCATCGTCTTGCATGGTGCTGGAGAGCTCGCAGCACCCCCAACCAACAAGAATAGAGCAGATAAGGGAATGTTTAAGGCCAAAGCATACTGTGCCTACTGTGACATCAATGAACACTATATCAACCAGACTGTTGAGGTCTCCAGACTCTCCAAAGAGCAGCTCAAAGAGGGGATACAGGTCAACAAATGCTACTGGCACTGCGCATGAGCCCATGTAGCTGCCCAATGCACATTGAAGAATGTGCATTGGGCACATTATTCACTTCCGGTTTCCTGTTGGCTGTGAGTGACTGCTCGCTGCAGCCACAAAAAAAAGGGTTATCTTTCTATCTGTGTGTTTCTAATTGTTTTATAGCTTTCTTTATTCCTTCCCAAACATATATAGTCTTATCAAACTTGCAAACCACCCACTCTCTGTCTCACCGCCCCTCTCTCAGCTAGCTAGCTGCTAAGCTAACAAAGCTAAGGTAACAAAGCTAAGCCCAGTGTGGTGAAGGCGGTTAAGTTCTAAAGAATCTGCTCCCATACTCTGCGGCAACTGCACCGAAGACAGCAATAACTCTACTCGGTGAAAAAAACAACGTGAGTATGGCTCCCTGCTCTTCATGCACCGTTCTCATGGATAGGTAGGTCCTACTAGAGCAGTGGTCCCCAACCTTTTTGTAGCTGCGGACCGGTCAACGCTTGAACATTTGTCTCACGGACCGGGGGCGGGGGTTGGGGGGATTTTGTCATAATGATATACAATCATGTGTGCTTACGGACTGTATCCCTGCAGACTATATTGATCTATATTGATATACAATGTATATATTGTGTTTTTTATGTTGATTTAATTAAAAAATAAAATAAAATAAATAATAATATTTATTTCTTGTGCGGCCCGGTACCAATCGGTCCACGGACCGGTTGGGGACCACTGTACTAGAGGTCCGTGTCCGCCTACTAGAGCACACTAATATCGTAACTTTATATGCTGGGGAAACATTTGCCAGCGTTAGCTGTAGTGAGCTGACTAGCTCAGCTTGTAGCAGCCCCTAAGCGGCCTACAAGCTAAGGTGAACCGGTTGAGACGCATAAAAGATTTAGCCCTTTTGCTAGCCCTCCACCCCAGTCTACAGGGCACCACACCTTAGTCATAGGGGACTCCATCACACGAAACATACAGTTTAGCAAACCAGCCATAATTAAGTGTATTCCCGGGGCCACAGCACCTGACATTGAAGCTAATTTTAGGGAGCTAACTCGCAACAGGCCTAGTAAACATTTCCGATAGGCTAATCACATCACTGAGACAATCAGAGATTACAAAGAGGAACATAGCTAGGAAGAAAGCTGTCCAGGCATCGAGTACTTGTCTCTGGCCCCCTGATGAGAGGTACAGCAGATTAGTCTCGCTTAACAAGAGGCTGGCTAATTTTTGTAGAGAACAGGGACTAACGTTTATTGATAATTGTCCCTCTTTCTGGGGCAATGAGGGACGGCCTTCAACCTAACCAGGAAGGCGCCATCACTCTAACTACACTAGAGCAAGCTCGGACACAGGTATTTTGAGTGTCTGTTAGTCCAGGTGAGGAGTCAGTTCAGCTAGAACTAAACAATGCCAAGCTGGAAAATTTCTGCACACATAGCATTTCTCGTAGAATAATACACAACTCACATAATATTTTTACTGTAGTGACTATGCCACATGTGAACATACTGAGGTGGCAAATGATGACGCTTTCAATCTATCGCAGCACCAATCAAATAATCAGAAGATCTCCATCATATCAATTCCTAGATGTGATCGAAATCATTTAAGGCACACTACACAAAATTAACGTAACGATATCAATATCATTACTACGGATAATATTCACACAAATTCCTCAAAACAGCCCACTACCTACAATATGGACTTTTTAAAACATCAGATCATTGTCTCCCAAAACGTTATTAGTTAATGAGGTCATTTGAGACAACAATCTTAACATCATTGGTCTCAGCGAAACCTGGCTAAAATCAGATGAATTTGTCCTGCTTAAAGAGGCATCTCCTCCTAACTATACGAATGCAGATATTGACTGTCCCCTTAAAAGGAATGGAGGGGTCGCACTAATATACAATGAAAACCTTAACCTTACCCCTAAAGTACAAACCCCGTTTTCCGCTGTCGTATTTTACGCTTCATAATGCACCACACATTTTAGATGGGAGACAGGTCTGGACTGTAGGCGGTCCAGGAAAGTACCCAATTTTTTTTTTTTACGAAGCCACGCTGTTTTAACATGTGCTGAATGTGGTTTGGCATTGTCTTGCTGAAATAAGCAGGGTCGTCCATGAAAAAGACGGCGCTTTGATGGCAGCATATGTTGTTGTAAAACCTGTATGTACCTTTCAGCATTAATGGTGCCTTCACAGATGTGTAAGTTACCCATGCCTTGGGCACTAATACACCCCCATACCATCACAGATGCTGGCTTTTGAACTTTGCGTCGATAACAGTCTGGATGGTTCGCTTCCCCTTTGGTCCGGATGACATGATGTCGAATATTTTCAAAATCAATATGAAATGTGGACTCGTCAGACCACAGAACACTTTTCCACTTTGCATGAGTCCATCTTAGATGAGCCCAGAGAAGCCGGCGGCGTTTCTGGATGTTGTTGATAAATGGCTTTCGTTTTGCATAGTAGAGCTTTAACTTGCACTTACAGATGTAGCGACAAAATGTATTTAGTGACAGTGGTTTTCTGAAGTGTTCCTGAGCCCATGTGGTGATATCCTTTAGAGATTGATGTCGGTTTTTGATACAGTGCCGTCTGAGGTCATTCAATGTTGGTTTCCGGCCATGCCGTTTACGTGGAGTGATTTCTCCAGATTCTCTGAACCTTTTGACGATATTGTGGAACGTAGATGTTGAAATCCCTAAATTTCTTGCAATTGCACTTTGAGAAACGTTCTTAAACTGTTTGACTATTTGCTCACGCAGTTGTGGACAAAGGGGTGTACCTCGCGCCATCCTTTCTTGTGAAAGACTGAGCATTTTTTGGGAAGCTGTTTTTATACCCAATCATGGCACCCACCTGTTCCCAATTAGCCTGCACACCTGTGGGATGTTCCAAATAAGTGTTTGATGAGCATTCCTCAACTTTATCTGTATTTATTGACACCTTTCCCAACTTCTTTGTCACGTGTTGCTGGCATCAAATTTTAAAGTTAATGATTATTTGTAAAAATGTTTATCAGTTTGAACATCAAATATGTTGTCTTTGTAGTATATTCAACTGAATATGGGTTGAAAATGATTTGCAAATCATCGTATTCTGTTTATATTTACATCTAACACAATTTCCCAACTCATATGGAAACGGGGTTTGTAAGTAATAAATATAAATAATTCCAGGTGCTTACTATGAGATCTGTCACACCGCTGCCTCTCTATCTGGCTGTTATCTATTGCCCCGTTGGGCATTCGGATTTTATCAGTGAATTTTCAGAGTTTGTCGCTGATATAGTGACACACTCAGATAATATATTAAATGGGGTATTTTAACATCCACATGAATACCCCATCAGACCCTCCGTGCGTGGTGCTCCAGACTATAATTGATAGCTGTGGTCTTACACAAATAATAAATGAACCCACAAATCAAACTCAAATACAGAGTGGGCCAAAATTTAAAACTGAACAAAGCCGCGGGCCAAGGTTGAACAAATTAATAACTTTATAGTGACATGCAAAATCGAGTTTCAAATAATAATAATAATAATTAAAAAATATCAATGGCATATCAAATACAATTTAAATAAAAATGTAATGCCTCTTTTCTATTTGCAGCCTTCTGAGGTAAATATCAACATTAACTTTTTCCACAGGCTAACACATTTGAAAATAAAATAACAATGAACAAACCAACCATTCAGGACTTTAAACGGCTCAGTTTACAACACACTGATCTAATCTGATGTGCCCAAGCCAGATACCTGCCATCTTTTCTTGGATGCTAGTTCATTAATGTCGGAGCTCAGGCTTTGAGCTGAGGCAACCTTCATTATCGAACAAAGGTGTTCATCAGTCATTATATCTCGGAGTCCAACCGGACCACAGTCTTGGGGGCGTGCCTTAAAGGCACTGCCTTTAACGTTCTCTACGAGCTGTCGTCACGTCCGCTTTTCATCCATTCTAACAACGTGCCGGCCCAGTCACAAGATATGTGCAGCTTCTGTAAGCACACACACGTGAATGCAGCGCATACTTGATCAACAGCGATACAGATTACACTGAGGGTGGCCATATAAAAAACTTTAACACTGTGAATCCACACCAAACAAGAATGACAAACACATTTCGGGAGAACATCCGCACCGTAACACAACATAAACACAACAGAACAAATACCCAGAATCCCATGCAGACCTAACTCTTCCGGGCTGCAATGTACACCCCCCCTCCGTGCATCAGTTGAGCTTGCGTGCACAATTTGTTTTGTTTTTAACCCCTTCTTAACCCTGAACGTACATTGAAAATACGCCCTAACTCAAAATGCCGGACATTTGAGGCATTTAAGAAACTCCGCCCTGACAGCTCCGCAAAAGTTAAAGTTAAAAAGTTAAAGTACCAAAAGAGGACATGTCCAGTGAAAAGAGGACGTATGGTCAGTCTTTCGTAGCCCGCTAGCTGCTAGCATGCCGTGTGTTGTGCCTCGGTGTGCATTGTCCGTGTGGAAACTCGTTCGGTACACCTCCGAACCGAACCGGAACCCCCGTACCGAAACGGTTCAATACAAATACACGTACCGTTACACCCCTAATATACATCCATCTATCCATTTTCTACCGCTTGTCATATATATATATATATATATATATATATATATATATATATATATATATATATATATATATATATATATATATATATATATATATAGAGGGCTGGGCGATATATCGATATACTCGATATATCGCGGGTTTGTCTCTGTGTGATATAGAAAATGACTATATCGTGATATTCGAGTGTACATTCTCACACAGTTGCCTTCAGCTGCGGGCATTACACTACATGCGTTCCTCGTACTTTGTTGTTGTCTCTCCTTCTCCCAGAGACTTAAAACAAGCGCACCTTCTTACATATGTCACGTGTGCAACGTCACACGCTCCCGCGGAGCAGACAAGTAGCGACATGGTAATGTTAGCTGTGATGCTAACGGAGCGATGTGAGTGGTAATATATGCACAAAAGTGCACTTTATTTGTTTTTAACTATTGTAGTGGCGTTCTGTACAAAAAGTGCACTTTAATTTAGTGTTGTTTTGATATATCATCTGAGTGATATCCTGCACAAAAGTGCACTAATAGCTTGTTTTAAAATGTCTCTGACAATCTTGCACTTTCTGTTTTGGAAATGACATGAATGTTTGTGCCACTGCTTAATAACTGTTTAATAAATACAGTTTTGGTAAATTGACTAAGTTGTGATTTCCCTCTCTGCATGAAAGTTTAAAATAAGCATATATTAATGAAGTATGAACAATAATGTTTTAATGTAGACACATAGAATCATCATACTGCTGTGATTATATGCATCAAGTGTTCATTCAAGGCTAAGGCAAAATATCGAGATATATATCGTGTATTGTGACATGGCCTACACATATATTAATAATATTAATAAAAGGCCATATCGCCCAGCCCTATATATATATATTAATACATCCATCCATCCATCCATTTTCTACCGCTTGTCCCTTTCTGGGGTCGCTGGAGCCTATCTCAGCTGCATTCGGGTGGAAGGCGGGGTACACCCTGGACAAGTCCCCACCTCATCACAGTATATATATATATATATATATATATATATATATATATATATATATACATACATACATGCATATATATATACATACAGTATATATATATATATATATATATATATATATATATATATATATATATATATATATATATATATATATATATATACATATATATATATATATATATATATATATATATACATATATATATACATATATATTAGAGATGCGCGGATGGCAATTTATTTCATCCGCAACCGCGTCAGAAAGTCGTCAACCATCCGCCATCCACCCGATGTAACGTTTGATCAGAACTGCACCCGCCCGCCATCCGCCCGTTGTTATATATCTAATATTAATAAAAAAATAAAAAAAAAGGGTGAAAACTACGCGAATTGCACCTTGTGCAGACAAGATTTTTCGATCGGACACGGAGGAATTAGCGATGTAAAAGACCACGTTGGGACAAAAAAACACAAGTCTAATGCCGTTGCTAGCGATACAAGTGGAAAACTTTCAACGTTGTTCGTCGCCCAAACAGATTCTTTGGATGTGATAAATGCCAAAGTTTTATTTACGGAGGCAATAATTGAGCATGGACTTCCAATCGCACTGGCTGATCACATGGGACAGTTAATAATGTAATGCAACCTTTAAAAATCATTACGCGGTGATCGCGATCCCAAAAATAAACTTTTCTTGCATGATAATGTCCAGAAAAATTCGCTTTATATTACTATAGAGTCCTTTTAACGAATGAGTTTGATGGTTTATCACAAACCTTAAATGAAATTCCATGGCCACCGTCCTGCTCTCTATATCAACCAGGGTGAGCCCCACCCCTTTCGTGAGCGCACTGCGCGCGGAGTGACCCATGTTACGAGCCCCCGGCCACGGGGGTGGCGGGCAGGTAAGCTGCTTACCTGCTGCGCATGACGCCGGCCGCGGCGAAAGCGGACGAGGCGGGGTGTCGGTGCGGTGGGCGCGGTAGTGACCCTGGACGTGCGTCGGGCCCTTCTCGCGGATCGCCTCAGCTACGACTCCCGGTGGGGCCCTCTCGGGGGAAGGGGCCTCGGTCCCGGACCCCGGCGAGGCGTCCCTTTTTCGCTCCGTAAAAGTGTCCATCTCTTTTCTTTTTTTTTCTTCTGTTGTGGCATATGCAGCAGGTGCCTGCTCGTTGTTCATATGTGGGTAACAACATTTAACTATGTATATATATTTCCGAATTGGTTTAACTGCCACCCGCAAAAAAAAAAAAAAAAAAAAAAAAAAAATCTAATTAATCCGCCCGACTCGACCCGCGAGCGGATAAAATCTTATTTTTTTTAATTTCATCCGCCCGATCCGCGGATAATCCGCGGACTCCGCGGTTGTGTCCGCAAACCGCGCATCTCTAATATATATATATATATATATATCGTTAGTTACAGCCCTAATATATATATATATATATATATATATATATATATATATATATATATATATATATATATATATATATATATTAGGGCTGCAACTAACGATTAATTTGATGATCGATTAATCAGTCGATTATTACTTCGATTAATCAATTAATAATCGGATAAAAGAGACAAACTACATTTCTATCCTTTCCAGTATTTTATTTTTTTAAACAGCATACTGGCACCATGCTTATTTTGATTATTGTTTATCAGCTGTTTGTACATGTTGCAGTTTATAAATAAAATAAAATAAAAAAAATAAATAAAAAAAATTGCCTCTGTGCATGCGCATAGCATAGATCCAACGAATCGATGACTAAATTAATCGCCAACTATTTTTATAATCAGATTTAATCGATTTAATCGATTAGTTGTTGCAGCCCTAATTAATATATATATATATATATATATATATATATATATATATATATATATATATATATATATATATATATATATATATATATATATATATATATATTCACATGTATATATTCACATGTATATACAGAATATATATATATTTATTAGAGATGTCCGATAATGGCTTTTTTGCCGATACCCGATACTCCGATATTGTCCAACTCTTTATTACCGATTCCGATATCAACCGATACCAATATATACGGTCGTGGAATTAACACATTATTATGCCTAATTTTGTTGTGATGCCCCGCTGGATTTTGGGTTTTGCAAAATAAGAAAACAACTTCAACTCAAGTTATGGAAAAAAGTGCCAACATGGCACTGCCATATTTATTAGTGATGTCACAAAGTGCATTACCGTATTTTCCGCACTATAAGGCGCACCGGACTATTAGCCGCACCTTCTATGAATTACATATTTCATAATTTTGTCCACCAATAAGCCGCCCCGGACTAAAAGCCGCGCCTACGCTGCGCTAAAGTGAATGTCAAAAAAACGCTGCGCTAAAGTGAATGTCAAAAAAACAGTCAGATAGTTCAGTCAAACTTTAATAATATATTGAAAACCAGCGTTCTAACAACTCTGTCCCAAAATGTACGCAAATGTGCAATCACAAACATAGTAAAATTCAAAATGGTGTAGAGCAATAAATAGCAACATAATGTTGCTCGAACGTTAATGTCACAACACACAAAATAAACATAGCGCTCACCTTCTGAAGTTATTCTTCATTCGTAAATCCTTCGAATTCTTCGTCTTCGGTGTCCGAATTGAAAAGTTGCGCAAGCGTGGTATCCAAAATGGCCGGTTCCGTCTCGTAGAAGTCATCGGGAGTCAGTGTCGCTGTTGTTCTGTGAATCCTGCCTTCCGGAAAGCTCGGACCACAGTTGTGACCGAAATATCTGCCCAAGCATTTACGATCCACTGGCAAATGTTGGCGTATGTCGTCCGAGGCTGTCTGCCCGTCTTAGTGAAGGTGTGTTCGCCTTCGGAGCTGTGTAAAAAAAGCCACCCGGCCTCTTCGCGTAAACTTCCCTTAACCACTCGCTCATCTTTTCTTCATCCATCCATCCCTTCGAGTTAGCTTTTATGATGACGCCGGCTGGAAAGGTCTCTTTTGGCAAGGTCTTCCTTTTGAATATCACCATGGGTGGAAGTTAGCATGGCAAGCTAGAACCACAGTGAAGGATGACTTCTCATTCCCTGTGGAGCGAATATTCACCGTACGTGCTCCCGTTCCACAGTGCGGTTCAGTTGCTGTGAAATACGGTAGTAATCCGTGTGCGGATGGAGAGATTGCGTCTTTTTATGAACCGGATCGTTTAGTAGGAGCCATTTTGTGGTCTTTACAGATGTAAACAGGAAATGAAACGTACGGTGATATCCGCGCGTTTTTTCTTCTTCTTCCGGGGGCGGGTGAAGCGCTTCCTGTTCTATGGGGGCGGGTGCTTTCCTTGGCGGTTGCTTGCGTAGAAGAAGAAGCGCTTCCTGTTCTACCGGGAAAAAAGATGGCGGCTGTTTACCGAAGTTGCGAGATCGAAACTTTATGAAAATTAATCGTAATAAAGCGCACCGGGTTATAAGGCGCACTATTAGCTTTTGAGAAAATTTGTGGTTTTTAGGTGCGCCTTATAGTGCGGAAAATACGGTATTTTCTTTAACATGCCTCAAAACAGCAGCTTGGAATTTGGGACATGCTCTCCCTGAGATAATCCTGATACCCACTACAACTATGGAAAATACTATACTTTGACTTTCACGAAGTGCATTATTTATTTATTTATTTTTAAACATGCCTCAAAACAACAGCTACAAAAACAATGAAGGCACACAGCTTCAGTACAGAGTATACTAGAGTAATAAAGTAAACAATCACATAGTGCACATAGCCTTTAGTGCAAGGCTGCCTGGCATACTGTATAACAGGAAATTATAAACTGGGCTCAATCTGCCCTGCTCTAACGTATTTGTATGATTAACAAAAATGTGCTGCAAGCGTTGCGTGCGTTGTCCCTGACCACAACGTGAGCTTTCGCCCTGGGGTGGTTTTTGTTGTATTTTTGTTTTTTCTCGGCGGAGTCTTTAAGCGACAACTGTGTGGTACTACTTTTTTTCAGTGCTTGCTTTACATCCATCTTCCGCTTGCATTCATCGTGTATCTCTTTATGATTCTTGAAGAGGTGGGAGATCAAATTGCTTGTATTAAAGGAAGACGCTTTGGTTACTCCTCATTGCAAATTGCCAGTTTTTTATCTGTCAGACACACTTTAAAATAATCCCAAACCATAGACATGGTGTCGTTAGTCAGTCATCGAGCGAGCTCGATTGTTAGCCACGGCTACAGCACCAGCAACAACACACTCTTGTTGTTGTTATGCTTCGCTCGCGGCGGTTTAATGAGGTCATCAAGTGTCGCCAGTAAACCTCTCATGCTGCAGTTGTCAACTCCTGTGTTGTGTGTGGGAGAGGGGAGAGGGGAGAGGGGAGGGACTGCTGACTGGGAGACGCAACTGCTATGTACTTCCCCCTACGTCTGTGTTTTACTGGATATGTAACGCTCCGTACAGCGGCGTTTTAAAAAGTCATTAATGTTACTTTTTGAAACAGATACTGATAATTTCCGATATTACTTTTTAAAGCATTTATCGGCCGATAATATCGGCAGGCCGATAATCGGACATCTCTAATATTTATATAAATGTATATATTAAGTATACAATTCAGTCCCTCTAAGTAGAACAAGAAAACACCCGCAGAGCACCATGCATAAGGTGATGGTCAGCTACTGAAGTGATTGGTCCCCATGATTATAATCAACTGAGTTGTGCTGTGCAGTCATTATCTTATGTTCTTACATTTGTGTGGCTCATTTGCAAGTACTGCACTGTACTGTATAATATAGTAGACTTTGCATGCAGTTCTAATTCCATGACTTTAAATGGCAGTAATGTATAGACATATATATATATGGTGTGTTGCTTTTACCAAGAAGTAGTCTTTGCCATTATGTTTAATGTGCGGGTCTTTACTTTTGTTGAGCCCTCCAAAGTGTATCATATGTAAGTATTGTATTAAATACACACCAGTTGTTTGGTCGTAACGTGCATCTTTGTTGTAGTTTTGATTACAAAATGTGTATATGTTAAAATCATTCATGCTAATCGGTAGCATGTCTATGGCCAATTATATGTAAATTAGCATCGAGCTAGTACATTTTGAAAAGTGGAGACTTACTGAACTTTTAAGCGCCTTCTTCTTGTTATGATCTGGTGTTGGATCATTGTTTTTTTGGGGTTTTGAGTCACTTGTGATATAAGTTATGTTTCAGCACTCCAGTTTTGTGTTGTCTTGGTTGTCATGGGTACTGATTGTTTTCGCCTGCATCTGATTAGTGTTTGGGACTCACACCTGTTCCCGGGCACTAATCAGAGAGCTATTTAGTCCTGCTTTTTCCCGTCACTCAGCTTGGTGCTTTTGTTTGCTTTACGCAACTGTCACGTTTATTCCTTGTGTCCGTAAGCTAAGCGTTGCCTTATGCCTTCCCTGTGTGTGCTATTCCGTTAGCTTTCCTTGTGCTAGGCACGCTCTCCTTGTGTTCGCTTGTTTTGTTCGTTTCTGTTTTCCTGTATGATTTATACAAATAAATAATTTGTCCTACCTGCACGCTGTCTCTGGAGTTCCTGCTGTCCTCACCAGAAGAACAATCGGCATAATCATGCCTCCTCGCCAGCGCCATCGTAACACTTATTGTTTTATTGGCATTGCAAATTGTAACATAACTTTGAGTCAGTGCAGCTGAGTGCTTGCCTGCTTGTTTCCAGGTCAAATGCTTGAGACGTAAAGTCATGTGCAACAAAATTATAGAATTATGGTACCGTGTGATTTTACTTTAATTGGTACCCGGTAGTACCGACTGACTTCAGTCAGTACCTATTAAAGTAGCAAATTCAATACCCATCCATAGTGCAACCATATTATGTTTTGTTTTAATCTATTTCCAGGTGTGACACCGGGACAACTGACAACTTAAAAACATGAAAACAGTCTTACCTTTCAATGCCCTCCTGGGAGTAGTAAACGCCATATGTTTGTATAGATCCTCCAGTCTCCTCTGGGGGGCGCCAGCTGAGTCGAACAAATCGACTGGACACTAGGACAGGGACCAGGTCACGGGGGGCAGAGGGGAGGGCAACGCCTGGGCTGGGGGACACTGGTGGGGGATCAGAGGAGGAGGAGTAAGTCAAAGGGGTGCCAGAAGGAGCAGGCGGAGCAGGAGGTGGGCAGGGGGTAGTGGGCGTGTGGGCGGGCCTGTACTGAGTGGGTGTGGCTTCTGTGAATATTTTATCAAGAGCAGAGGGAGGGAGACGATGCAGGAAGGACAAGGGACGACCACAGCGGGGAATGGAGGTAAGATGGTGTTGCAAAGTAAAGAAAAAAGAGAAAATAAGACATGAGATGAACGGATAAGGAACAAAAGACATGGAAGAGACAAGAAGGAAGAAAAAGGAAGAAGAAGAGTGGTAAAGAAGATCCAAGACAAGAAAAAATAGTGGCAGAATTTCTTAGAGTTCTAATTAGTTCAAACATTTGAAAGCAAGCACACATATCAGAATTCAAAAAGGGTTTAACGATACATGTATTTGTCATATGACTTCTTAGTACAGTACCCTTACTGTACTAAAAATTAACCAAACCGTGATCTCAAAAGGGAACTGCACTTTTTTGGTAAATGTTGCCTATCATTCAAAAATTATTATGAAAGATGTGTTGACGGGTGAATTTTTTTAAATGCATTCTAACTTGCAAATACACGTAAAGAAAAGTCCGCTTACAGGATGTCCTCTATTCCGCCCATGAAATCCAATAAAAAAAAATCCTAAAAGCGCCAATACTCCATTTACATTTTGTGACATGAATATTAACCAAGTAGTAGTAATATTGATATTATAAGCGCTAACGCTGAGAAACTCTTTATAGCAGCACCGTGATCACGGACCTGTGTATTATGTTTACATCATCGAGTGGCCAGCTGTTTCCTCGCTTCTCTGCTTCTTGAAAGTGTATCATAGATCATAAATCATGCCTCTCACCTGGATAGAAGAAGGCTGAGGATGTATTCCGACAAGTTGGTACACTTTGACAGCCAAATTAGACTTTGAAATGGCAAGAACGAAACGAAAGGACGCTTGGCTCATCTAAACGGGAATATTTGAACATCCTAGCAGTCAGCATTCTAATGATAGCAGACCTTATACAGTAAGTGATGTTTTATTATGTTAGTTGCTTCTCATGAAGTCTGGAGTGAGTAATAATCAGGGATGTTGTTAAAAAAAAAGCAAACGCCGTGATGCGTTTTGGAAATCAGTGCACCGCATATGCTTAAAATGATAAAATATGTAAATATTAAATGTTACTGTACATGTGTCCATTACAACATTACATATATACTTACATCATGTACAAACGTATATAAAACCTTAATGGGGGTGTTTGGATGTTTTTTTTAAGGGCTTTATAGGCAGAACAGAGCGGTTTCCATAGGCTCCATTGTAAGATGACTTTTGATCAAATGTATTTACTATTTATAATGCATTAACAAAAAATGCATCTGTTGTCATGCCTTTCATAATTATGCTGAACGATAGGCAAAATTCAAAAAACAAGTGCAGTGATGACAGTGTACCATTACACGCCCAGTACACAATCTATTACACTTGATTGTCAGCGAATGATGATATCATGAAAATGTCAATGATTCATGTACACAGGGCTTTGGTTTATATCATGGATTGCCACTACAAATCAGTTGCATGATATGTTTGTTTTGATTTTTTTTTAACAGATTCTCATTTTGATGCTAAAAAAATGTGCTAAATTGTCGCAGCCAGCACAAAATCCACCGTTTGGATATTACTACCGTTTTGTGTCCACAGTTTTCGGTTTGCTTTGGTGTACATCATTAGTCTTTTCAACACTCAGAATACCATATATCCTAATAATCCACCTTTACCATTTATTGGTTGTGGTTCTAACATAAATGTGACAAATGAATTAAATACAAAAATATGTACATTTATTGATACAACACATCATTGGAAAATAGTGACCAACATTTCAAGTCCAAGCATAATCATGTAACAAAATAATGTATGAATAATTGTTTTAAGTTTATATTTATTACATTTAATGTAAACAAACAGCCCACACAAGGATGCATCAATCATTATTTTCAACACTGGCGGCCAAACTATTAGAAGCGACAAAGTTATCTTTAACTGAGCAATGAAGATGTTTATGACGCTACAATCCCTGGTATCCTTGATCGCAGCCACAACAACAGCTAGCTAGTATTAGCATTAGCACAATGTTTTTCTGTGCTTTCCACTTGGCTTTTAGACGACGTGTACCCATAACATTTGTGTAAGCATATCGCCTGACACGTAAAAGTCATTTAGAACTGTTTTGCCTTTGGAGTAAGAGATGAGTTTTATAGTTGTTTTTTCCGCACACTTGTTTTAGGTGGCTCTATGGAGGTGAGTAAAATGTTTTGTTTTTGGTGGGAGCAGTTGAATGTTTGTGAGGAAGTAAACACGGATTTCTCCAGACAAATATTGCTTCTCCTCACATTTTGCATTTCAGTCACATTATGACAATTTATGTAATTTCACATGTTTGATAGTATATTTTGTTTTTATTGGCCAGTTCTGTGAATTGCTTCACCATTCCTTTAATGCGGAAATCTTAAAGGCCCTATGCTCCAAACTGATTAGTAATACAAAGCAAAAAGAAAAACGCATGTGTCAGGTTTGTCACTGACAGTTTAGTTATGTTTCGGTTTTTCCTCGGTCTTTATTTCCTGTCAGCGCTCTTTTTTTGTTTTTTTCCTGCTTTTCTCCCTGAGTGCTGTTTCCCCTCAGCTGCGGCTGATTGGCACCTGGCCACACCTGGTGTCAATCAGCCGGCTGCTAATTAAACCTGCTTTGTCCTCCAGTCAGTGCTGGAGTATTGTCATCACTACCTGTCGTGCTAATACTCGTCGATGTCGTTATTTGCGGTAAACTGTTCCTGTTGGCTGGTTCCTATAGCTATTTACAGTTTGCTGTCTCCTAGCTCTTTGTTTTATAGTTTTTCTGTTTTCTGGTTCCTGTTTCCAGTTTGCCTGGTTTGTGTTTTTTCTTTATTGTGGACATTAAATCATGTTTTCCTGCACCAAGCCTGCCTTCTCTGCATCTTGGGGTTCGTCACCAACAGACAGAATACTCCAGCCTAATACGAACCCCGCGGAGATTTCGATGGCGGAGAGGCTTGACGGGATTCTGGCAATGATGGCTAAATTGAGGAAAAGTTCGGCCTCATTTCAAGCCCTCTCCCACCCATCCCTTTCGTCTGTGGGCCTATCTGGGGACGTCTGGGATCCGTCCCTTGAGGGGGGGGCTATGAGTAGCTGTGCAGCTGGGGACGCACAGCTACTTCTGTAACAGACGCCACCATGCACTCCCGTGGGCCAGCAGACGCCGCCATGCACTCCGGTGGGCCAGCAGACGCCGCCATGCACTCCGGTGGGCCAGCAGACACCGACATGCACTACGGTGGGCCAGCAGAGGCCGCCATACACTCCGGTTGCCCAGCAGAGGGCGCCACCATCCTCTTCGGTGGGCCAGCAGAGGGCGCCACCATCCTCTTCGGTGGGCCAGCAGAGGGCACCACCATCCTCTCCGGTGGGCCAACAGAGAGCGCCACCATCATCTCCGGTGGGCCAGCAGAGGGCGCCACCATCCTCTCCGGTGGGCCAGCAGAGGGCGCCACCATCCTCTCTGGTGGGCCAACAGAGGGCGTCACCATCCTCTCCGGTGGGCCAGCAGAGGGCGCCACCAACCTCTCGTCGGCCACGGATGTGGTCGTTCCATGGGCGACCGCCTCGCCAATTGCGGCGGCGTTCAACTCGCCGTCGCCACCTGACTCTTCCCCGCTGGGACACTTGGCCTGGCGGCCCACCGCCTTGTCCTCCCTCCACCCTCCCGTGACTTTGGACTGTTTTTTTGGGGGGGGGAGGGGGGTTTCTAGAACGTCTGGTATCTGTTATGGGAAGGGGGGCTACTGTCAGGTTTGTCACTGACAGTTTAGTTATGTTTTGGTTTTTCCTCTGTCTTTATTTACTGTTAGCGCTCTTATTTTGGTTATTTCCTGCTTTTCTCCCTGAGCACTGTTTCCCCTCAGCTGCGGCTGATTGGCACCTGGCCACACCTGGTGTCAATCAGCCGGCTGCTATTTAAACCTGCTTTGTCCTCCAGTCAGTGCTGGAGTATTGTCATCACTACCTGTCGTGCTAATAATCGTCAATGTCGTTATTTGCGGTAAGCTGTTCCTGTTGGCTGGTTCCTATAGCTATTTACAGTGTGCTGTCTCCTAGCTCCTTGTTTTGTGTTTTCCTGTTAGCCGTTAGCCATTTACAGTTTTTCTGTTTTCTGGTTCCTGTTTCCAGTTTGCCTGTTCCTAGTTCCTGGTTTGTGTTTTTTCTTTATTGTGGACTTTAAATCATGTTTTCCTGCACCAAGCCTGCCTTCTCTACATCTTGGGGTTCGTCACCAACACCTCGTGACAGCATGATCTAAACAACACATGCCCTATGATCTTTGCCAGGTCAAATGAAAGGTTAATGTCTTTGTCATGACTTAGCAGCTGTGTTGTGGCCTATCTCCTTTTTTGTTGCAGTACCTGGTTGCTGGAGTCACCAGCGCACACACCTTATTCTCATCATCTGAGTACTTAAGAACATCAGTCCCAGTACTCAGCGCCGGTAGATTTCCTGATGTTACACCCTTCCTGCCATGTTCACCTGCTCTGCTTTGGTTTTCCTCACACTCATCGCCCTCTGTGACTTTAGTCTGCATAATGATATGCCAAAAATATTTGAGTTGCGCTTGCATACAGGTGTTTTAAAACATGTTACTCCGTATATTCAGACTCAAAAAGATACGTTTCCGGATCATCATTTGTCCCAAATTAATATTTGTTGGCTCTCATGAAGTATGCCATAATTAGTAGTAGTTGTTAATGGAAATAGTGAACTATATGGCATTTGTCTCACAAAGGGATTATGAATTATGGGCAAAATTCCCCAAAAAGTGCAGTTCCCCAAGGGAACACAGAGCGCTAATTACCTGTTATATTGACATCATGAGCTGGTGTGAGTTTATTCTGCCTCTCACCTGGACAGTAGAAGGATGAGGTCATAATCTGACAAGTTGTTAACTTTGGCACCCAATTTAGATTTGTGAACGGCGAGAAAGACACAAAAAGATGCTTGGTTCCACTCCCCTTTTTTCTTTGCCACAATTATGAGTCGTTCTTGATCAAAATGGGAATATATCAACAAATATATCAACAACCCATCAGTCGGCATTCCGGTGAGAGCAGTACATTAAGTGATGTTTTATTATGTTTTTTGGCATTCATGAAGTCTGCAGTGAGTTGTAATCGGTGATGTTGTCAAAGGAAAAAGCAAACGTAGTGATGTGATTTCGAAATTATTGTTTGCTTAAACAGATATACAACCAATCAGCTTAAATGTAATAGTTTTAGTCTACAAAATGCTAGTGTTCTTTAGAGTTGTTCTGGCATACAAGTGTTTAAAACATTGTTTTTAAACTATTGTACATTATTGGGTAGCAAAATGTTCTTTGCTTTTTGCAAAAAATACTAAGTCACTACATTTGAATGGGTATGATCTAATGAAGGTTTGGGTGTTCTCCATAACCAACATTATTCATTATCATAACATTACTTTTTTGCAGTACAGATAGTGTATGCACTGTACATTGGTAGTTAATTACCCTTATTTGCACAGAATAAAAAAGATATTGTAACACCAGAGAACAATGTAAAGAATATGTCCTTGCTTGGTGGTCAAGATAGCTGAGGAGGCTCCAAGCAGTAAAACGCCATTGCACTAGAAATAGACGAGTAAAATAAATAATAGGCCCAGACACAAGAGAAGCGCACAAAAACAATCGGAATACATTTTAACATGACCCAGCTGTCTGACTGGAGACCATACCCACATGCAAGTAGCCTGCCTTTTTCTGTCAAAATGTCAAATATTCACAAGGTACTCTGCATTTATATTGTTTCTGCTGCCCGAGTGATCTTTGCAGGAGTTTGCTTTTCCAGTGTGAGGTTGCCACAAAAGTGTTATATTGTTTTCATTCTTTAAAACAATCGATGCGTGGAATTGACACCACCTTTACAGAAATACACAAAACAGAATATCATATTCAAACCGGTAATTCCAAAGAGCATTATTTGGGCCTGTGGCTATGTTGACTATGCACTTTAATAGTACAGTATTTTTTATATCCATAAAGCAACTGATGAAATCATAAATCTAAGTTTTCTGCATTTATGTAGAGTATAGGGGTGTCCTGTTCAATACTAATATCGGACAGATATCAGCAAAAAACAAGCATCAGATTATATCGATTTACATCTAAACTCTCCAATATAAGGGATACTTGCGCAATGCTTGATAGCCAGTTAACAGTTAAATATCCTCCAATAAGCACACGCTCTCCTTGTATTTTAGTCAAGTCATTTACAAAAGGTAAACATGGGAGGCAATAGGCTAGGAGCTAGCAGCTACACAACCGCTAAGCAAACTATAACTCACAAGATAGACATACGTAATAAATGTCAAACAAAAACAAATGAGTAAATAAATAAAACATAGTAATAACCACACAGTATTGGTTGAAATCAGAGGAGCAATTTTGATTTGATATGTTGTTATATTGTGTTCAATATTAAACAAAATGTATAGCTTTAATCAAATCGCAACATTGAGAAAGCCAAACAAACTAGCTAATCATGTTGATTAATTACTGAGATTTTGACAATTCGCTCACTCCTGGAATCAGCTGAGTATTGTTTGTTGAAGCCCGTGGCATGCTTACAAAAACAAAAAAACACCAATAATGTGACAGAACAAAATACGAAAACAAACTTGTTTTTTGAATAACCTTGAATACATTTTCTTTTTCCTTGCCACACAAACCTCTGCTTTGTAGTTTGTACAAAAGCTTGTCCCTCTGGGAACTGCTCTGACGCAGTCACTTGAATGACTAGAAAGCTTAGAGCCTCTACTTTCATAAACCATTAAAATGATTTCAAGACCGCAAATGGTTTGCAGAATATTGTTGGTTTTAAAAATAAATATTTGGAAAGGTTAAAAAGGCTATATTTACCACATGCCTGCTATATACTATATGTATGTATGATATTTTTTATTCACAATCTGGTATTTATAATCTCTAAAATGATTAAGTTTGATTCATTAGTTTGGGTATGGTACAAACCTTGCACAGCAATCTTAAACAGGAATATGTTCAAAGCCAAATGTATAAATGCAGTGTAAAAGAGAGTAATGACGACATGCCACACGCTTGCTTGAGAGGTTTAACCTTGACCACTTTGTCGATTAATATTTGCTGTACATCTCTTTTGTCAATTTTAACCTCCATTTATGCAGAATAGGCTGCTGTTCTCATTCCCTTGCTTCAACTTCACCCTGGTTCAAAATTCATACTTCTCTTTCTCTCCCTGCACTCAATTTCAGGCCTCATTTCAGCCAGCTGCCATTAAAAACAGCTGCACACACACACACACACACACACACACACACACACACACACATACACACAAGCGCACACTCACGCATGCACTCACACACCTTATCTCTGGTTAAACTCCTCTAACATATTTATTCCCATAAATCACCATCACTGTGGGTGAGTACAATCTCAAACAACTTGTTGTGTATGTGTGTGTTTATGCGTCGTGGTGAATACAAGTTCATTAGATATATAAAAATTTTCACATATATATATATATATATATATATATATATATATATATATATATATATATATATACACACATATATATATATATATATATATATATATACACACACACATATACAAACCCCGTTTCCATATGAGTTGGGAAATTGTGTTAGATGTAAATATAAACGGAATACAATGATTTGCAAATCCTTTTCAACCCATATTCAATTGAATGCACTACAAAGACAAGATATTTGATGTTCAAACTCATAAACTTTATTTTTTTTTTGCAAATAATAATTAACTTAGAATTTCATGGCTGCAACATGTGCCAAAGTAGTTGGGAAAGGACATGTTCACCACTGTGTTACATGGCCTTTCCTTTTAACAACACTGAGTAAACGTTTGGGAACTGAGGAGACACATTTTTTAAGCTTCTCAGGTGGAATTCTTTCCCATTCTTGCTTGATGTACAGCTTAAGTTGTTCAACAGTCCGGAGGTCTCTGTTGTGGTATTTTAGGCTTCATAATGCACCACACATTTTCAATGGGAGACAGGTCTGGACTTCAGGCAGGCCAGTCTAGTACCCGCACTCCTTTACTATGAAGCCACGTTGATGTCATTGTCTTGCTGAAATAAGCAGGGGCGTCCATGGTAACGTTGCTTGGATGGCAACATATGTTGCTCCAAAACCACAGACCACAGAACACTTTTCCACTTTGTATCAGTCCATCTTAGATGAGCTCAGGCCCAGCAAAGCCGACAGCGTTTCTGGGTGTTGTTGATAAACGGTTTTCCCCTTGCATAGGAGAGTTTTAACTTGCACTTACAGATGTAGCGACCAACTGTAGTTACTGACAGTGGGTTTCTAAAGTGTTCCTAAGCCCATGTGGTGATATCCTTTACACACTGATGTCGCTTGTTAATGCAGTACAGCCTGGGGGATCGAAGGTCATGGGCTTAGCTGCTTACGTGCAGTGATTTCTCCAGATTCTCTGAACCCTTTGATAATATTACGGACCGTATATGGTGAAATCCCTAAATTCCTTGCAATAGCTGGTTGAGAATGTTTTTTCTTAAACTGTTCAACAATTTGCTCACGCATTTGTTGACAAAGTGGTGACCCTCGCCCCATCCTTGTTTGTGAATGACTGAGTATTTCATGGAATCTACTTTTATACCCAATCATGGCACCCACCTGTTCCCAATATGCCTGTTCACCTGTGGGATGTTCCAAATAAGTGTTTGATGAGCATTCCTCAACTTTATCAGTATTTATTGCCACCTTTCCCAACTTCTTTGTCACGTGTTGCTGGCATCAAATTCTAAAGTTAATGATTATTTGCAAAAAAAAAATGTTTATCAGTTTGAACATCAAATATGTTGTCTTTGTAGCATATTCAACTGAATATGGGTTGAAAATGATTTGCAAATCACTGTATTACATTTATATTTACATCTAACACAATTTCCCAACTCATATGGAAACAGGGTTTGTATATATATATATATATATATATATACACATATACATACACATTAATTTTAACATATATTGAAAACAATTATCGCATTAATCATAAATTAATTGAAATTAATCGCACTATTTGTTTTGACCGCACCTTGATCTGAAAGGCAACGCACATTGTTACACGGGCAGTGATCAGGCCGCACGCCAGTGCAAAGATGAGTGAGGAGATTCCCAGCAGTGTGTTCGGCGGCCAATTTCTCTTTAAAGCGCTCTACGACGAAACTTTTGATAAAACTCAGGTTGTTTGTACATATTGCAGTGACAAACGTTCTTGTCATCGTAGCAAATCGAGTTTAAAATATCATCTCAAAAGCAAAACATTTACTTGAGGATGCCGCTAGCAAAAATGCCGGCCCAAATGCTACGAACAAAGGACGTCTAACAGCGCTGGCTGAGTTTACACGCGTTGTAATGGTACCGTAGCATGTTGATGTTGGGGGTCGTCCGTCCAGGATGAGGCGGAACAACAGGAAGCAGTTTGCAGGTAAGAATAATGATTTATTGGCATAAATCATGGAAAACAATACAAAACAAACAAAACAATCATGCCTAACACACGGGAAGCTAACAAGATAGCTCACAAGGAACACTAAGACGGGACGCGCAAGAAAAACACAGGGGACCAACGTGACAGTTGCATACGGCAAATAAAAGCACCAAGATGAGTGAGGCGAAAAGGCAGGACTAAATAGCTCTCTGATTAGTGCCCGGCAGCAGGTGAGCGTGCCGAACACTAATCAGAGGCAGGTGAAACTAATCAGCAACCGTGGTAACCAAAACACAAACCCAGGGGTGCTCAAGACAGGAACTGAGGGAGCTCAAAACTAAACAGAACATGATTCGGGCAACGGATCATAACATACATCAGATAAGTTAAATCATGCTTTTGCAAAATGGAAAGCCACTGCATGTCGGCCGCTGAACATCATTGAAGACCAACGACTGCAAGATGTCATGAATATCGCCACAGGTGACTCCTCGTACAAACTACCTTCGAAGTAAACAATTACACAAGGATAAACGAACTGTACTGCACACACAAAAGCAGCAAGTAACAACTATTGGCTGATGCTGAATTTATTTTGCTTACCGGAGACCATCAGACTTCGGTAAGTAGTCACAACTACATTGGAGTAACTGTAGATTTAATAGATAAACCATGGAAACTACAATCCTTTTCTCTGGGCGTTTTAAAAACTGAAGAAATACCTTTTGCTGAAGCATGCACAAGTCAGTTCCTTCAAGTTGCTAAGGACTGGAATATTACTGAAAAGGTCAGTACATTAGGGACAGACAGCGCTCACAACATGGCTGCTGCTGCAAGCATACTTGCCAACCTTGAGACCTCTGAATTCGGGAGCTGGGGGAGGGTTGCGGCGGGGTTGAGGTGGGCGGGGTTTGGTGGTAGCGTGGCATGTATATTGTAGCGTCCCGGAAGAGTTAGTGCTGCAAGGGGTTCTGGGTTTTTGTTCTGTTGTGTTTATGTTGTGTTACGGTGCAGATGTTCTCCCGAAATGTGTTTGTCATTCTTGTTTGGTGTGGGTTCACAGTGTGGCGCATATTTGTAACAGTGTTAAAGTTGTTTATACGGCCACCCTCAGTGTGACTTGTATGGCTGTTGATCAAGTATGCGTTGCATTCACTTACGTGTGTGTAAAAGCCGCATATATTATGTGACTGGGCCGGCACGCTGTTTGTATGGAGGAAAAGCAAACGTGACGACAGGTTGTAGAGGACGCTAAAGGCAATGCCTTTAAGGCACAGTGTCAATAATGTTGTCCGGGTGGAAATCGGGAGAAATTCGGGAGAATGGTTGCCCCGGGAGATTTTCGGTAGGGGCACTGAAATTCGGGAGTCTCCCAGGAAAATCAGGAGGGTTGGCAAGTATGGCTGCAAGACGTTTACCATTTCAACATCTGCCGTGTGTCGCCCATGCGATACAGAGAGTTATCACCGTGGCTTTGTGTGATGGTGGATTTAATGTGCCTTTAGTTAAATGCCGCAAAATTGTGGGACATTTCAAGCACAGCCCTACTAACATATGTGAGTTGAAAGCACAAAAAGTAGCGCATGGCATGAAGGAGGAGGTACTTGTCCAGGATGTGCCTACACGCTGGAATTCGACTCTGGCAATGATCAAGGAGCCACTGATAGCAACATTGGCCCAGCAGAAGCACAAATTAGCTCTGTTAACATCAGCAGAACATGACAAGTTGGAAAAGCTGGAGGTGCTGTTGGAGACTTGCAGGTAAAGTGTTATTGTCTTTCTTAGTAATCTAATTTGTAGTATCTACAATTTTTTATTCTGTGGGGTGTGTTTGTTTTTGCCCCTTAGGTACATCACAGAGCTCCTTGGTGGGGAAAAGTATGTGTCCTGTTCTATTGTGCTTCCTGCTATCTACCATCTACTGCGTACTATGGAGGTGTCCGATGTTGATCCAGCTTACATACTCCCCTTCAAGGCTGAATTCAGATCTCAGCAAAAGAAAAGATAACTTTTACCTGGCCTGGTTCAAGTTACCTACCGCTTTAGATCCCAGGTTTAAGGACCTTTGATGCTTGCCACGGGCAGAAAGGGGGGAGGTGTGGCAAAATTTGAGTGAAATGCTAAAAGAAAGTGCACTTGAACCCCAGGGGTCCATGAATGAAACTGAACAAGAACCCCCACCAAAACGGATCTCACTCTTGCTCATGGGATCAGAGTCAGAATCAGAGGACAAACAAACAATGTTCTCGATGGGTACAAGGCTGAGCATTGTGTGAACATTGACACATGTCCCTTGGATTAGTGGCCCGCATATAGTGGTGCCTATAGTAAACTGGCACATTTTGCACACATATCTAGCTGCCCATGCTTCCACTGTACCCTGCGAAATACTTTTTTCATTGGCAGGTCACATTGTACAAAAAAGGTGTCACGTGCAGGGGGTCGCAGCTTGCTGCGAGGTTCGTTCCCCCGGGATGCAAACGGACCACTTAGGAAAGGACGTGCAGGTAGGAACATGATTTATTCTCAAAAACTCGAACAAGTGCCAAAACAGAAAACAAGCTGACGGAACAACGTGCCGATTGCGATCGAAGCTAAGGCTACCACTTAGCATAGGCAAAAGACAAGGAATACTCAGGTAATTTGTTGCATAAGCAAACAATGAAGCCAGGCCGACTGACCGGCAAAGGCAGGCTTAAATAGTCCCTCTGATTAGTGCTCGACAAACAGGTGAGCGTCCCGAGCACCAATCAGAGACAGGTGGAAACAATAAGCACCCATTGTAACTAAAACCAAACAAGGGTGCACAAAAACAGGAACTCAGGGAGTCCAAAACTAACAGAATATAACAAAAACATGATGCGGGCCACGGATCATGACAAAAGGAGATCAGCACTGTCATCTGAAAATGTAAATAGGCACGTTTGTTTAAACAACTGGAATAAATGAAGAGTAAATGCAGATGTAAATGGTGCACTACAGTATGTTGAGTTAGTCATGGGTGTGTTTACTACATTACCTGTTATTATCCATCTGTACCTTGTTGTTTGCTATATTATTGTGAACTATTACCAAATGTGCACTTAATTCTTATTATACCGTCACCAGGTTTTCAGCAAATCAATGACTTGCAGTTAAGCAAAACATTTTAAAATGTTTGTATATGACACTTTGACAATACAACTCAATTTGTGTCTAAATATTATGTCTTTTAAAAGTTAATTTAAATTCTGCTGGGCGATATATCGATATATATGAGACTGTTTTAATGTAGACACATAAAAGCATTATACTGGTGTGATTATATGTATCAAGTGTTAATTCAAGGCTAAGGCAAAATATCGAGATATATATCGTGTATCGTGACATGGCCTAAAAATATTGAGATATTAATAAAAGGCCATATCGCCCAGCCCTAATATATATATATATATATATATATATATATATATATATATATATATATATATATATATATATATATATATATATATATATATATATATATATATATATATATACACATATATATATATATATATATATATGATCATTATCAATATCAGAGTTGTTTGGGAAAAATAGCATTAAGGTAAAACACAAACGTCTACTGCAGAGCACGTTGCCTCTCAGGAGGATATATTTTTAGAACAAAGTGTGTGCAATTTTTTATTTTATTATTATTATTTTTTTCATTATTGACCTTGTGAAACATTTTTCACGTTTCACTTATTATTTCACAGACAGAACTGTATGTTAATTATGATAACACAAGTTAGACATAGTATGCAGGAAGTATCTCAGTAAAGTGCACAATTCTGTGTCCCTGACATAAGTTTAGTTTTTACATACGCTAAAAAAAAACGTCAACACTTGTGGTTTTTGCTCTCATTTTTCATGAGCTAAACAGAGCGAAGGTAAACATTTTCTATATACACAGAACGTCTATTTTTCTTAAATATTGCTGACAAATGTGTCTAAATGTATGTTAGTGAACACTTCTCCCTTGCCCAAATAGGCCATCCACATTTAGACTTAGACTTAGACTTCCTTTATTGTCATTCAAATTTGAACTTTGCAGTACAGATAAGAACAACATTTTGTTGCATTAGCTCATGGTAGTGCAGGATAAAAAAGCAATAAGGTGCAGATATAAATAAATAGATTACTGTACAAATAAATATATTGCACTTTTGCATATGCATCCACGTTTATGGATGTATGTTATATTGTCTTTATATTCCAGTGAGTTAATACATTTTTGGGGGGAATTGAGGGGATTATTTTAATTGCGTTCAAGAGTCTTACGGCCTGAGGGAAGAAGCTGTTACAAAACCTCGAGGTTCTGCTACGGAGGCTGTGGAACCTCTTTCTAGAGTCCAGCAGTGAAAACAGTCCTTGGTGGTGGTGGGAGGAGTCTCTGCAGATTTTCTGAGCCCTGGTCAGGCAGTGGCTTTTTGCGATCTCCTGGATAGGAGGAAGAGGAGTCCTGATGATCTTTTCCGCCGTCCTCACCACTCTCTGCAGAGACTTCCAGTCTGAGGCACTGCAGGCTCCAGTCCAGACAGAGATGCTGTTGGTCAGTAGACTCTCTATAGTGCTTCTGTAGAATGTGGTGAGAACGGGGGGAGGGAGCTGTGCTCTTTTCATCTGATGCAAAAAGTGCATGCGCTGCTGAGCTTTTTTTACAAGAGCTCTGGTGTGTAGGGACCATGTCATATTGTCATCATTTCAAGATGCTGGTTAAGCAGCATGACTACTGCACAATTGTGTCTTCAGGTCAGTTACTTTAAAAAGATCCTTGAAGAATATGCAGTTATATTGTATGGGGGTGGGGGATACTGAATGCAATATGTTGATGATGTCAAAGCAGTTTAATGCGTTATTGCCATAGCAACCGGTGACACACTATGGTTCTCACATGAAGCTCACACCTGGTAGAGCTGATACTGGATGAGGTATAGTAGAATGGCACCTTGATGTTCACATAAATCAAAGTGATCTACAATGCCGCCTCACTGCTCACTCACCCGTTCACATTCACATTTTTATACCACGCTGGTGCTAACTAGGTCGTTGGGAGCCATTTGCGGCCCATTGCCTCCGTCAAAGAGCTTTGACATCCTCTTAAATACTTTGCTTCAACGTATTTGCGTTAGATTTTATTCAGGAAATTGTCAACAAAACGTTACGCACCAATGGCATGCCACAAAGAAAAGCCAACCATAATACACAGATATCAGGACCAACGTGTTTTGTTGTCCAGTTTCTTGTCTGTTTGTCACTTCAAAAGAATGAACGACATTACTTAGAAATTAATGGTGTACGTTTAACACTGTAATAGACATCTGACACCATATTCATGCTTTACTACACACTATGTTCCATTTCAGAATATAGTTAATATTGTTGAAACTTTTGAGACCAAACAACACCTTTTTCAGACAACCCAAATTCTGAATCGAGTGCATTTATTGTAGTTATTAAAAAGCAGATTGGTACCTCAAGCATAATGTCATGTTTTACATTTCCCCTGTTTGTATTGTTATGTCTGCCTTTTCCTCTTGGCGGTTTCTCACTCTCTCTTCTGTTGATTACAGACTTGGTTGCAGCTGGAGGCGGGACAATTAGGCACACCTGATTCTTGTTGTCTTGTTGCTATTTAAGCTGAGGGGAACGGGCAACGTGTCGCCTTCCTGTGAAACCTGCCAGCACTCCACTGTTTCTAATATTCACCTTTGTAACTTTTGGTAACTTTATATTTGCCTGGTTGTCTCCAGCTGTCCAGCTGACTATTTTTGTTGTAGATTAAGTCAAATATATTTTTGTTTCACCTGCTGTTCTGCATCTCGGGTTCAGACCTAACTGAGGCATTACACATAAGCCTCTATCAAGTGGGAATATTATACAACATAAAACATAAATTGTGGAATATGAGATGGTTATTGTATATGCTCATTACTCAGTAGGGTTGGGTACCTTTCAAATTTGAACCAATACAGTACCAATGCACGGTACATGACAATCAATACTAGTACTGTCACACAGCGGTGAGGGAAGTCCTGTTTTGGGGTTGTCTGGCAAACTCCCTGTTTTATGTTGAAAGTCTAATCCTCCTCTCGTTTCAGGCCACTTGTCTTTCCTCCTGTCTGATGTCTTTCCTGATTGCCTGATTGTGCCCACCTGTGTCACCCTCCCTCATGTGTATATAGCCCTCGTCTTCCCCTGTCTGGTTACCAGAGTACATCGTCTGATCGTGTACCTCCAGTCGTTTTCCACAGTCTTGTCCAAGTTGCTAAGTATTGCCTTACTTTATTCTTTGCTTTCTTTGTACCCTCTGAAGAGGAGTGATTTTGATTTGCTAAAGTTTTGTGATCAGTTTTTTTTTTAACCTTGTTTCATAGTGCTCGGCCTTCTTTTTTCCCTACTCTTGGAGCGCTTTAATTTGTAGTTTTCTTAGCCATTTATAGTGTAGTTCTGTTTATAGCTGCATGTCTCCTCTTCGTGAGCGATTTTCTTTTGGTGCAGTTAATCGTAGATTGTTGTTTTTTGATTATTAGATCCTTATAGATTTTGCTATCGCCTTTTTTCCTCCCACAGGAGTGATTTTCTGTTGTATTGTTTTTCGCCCTGTGCTACGTTTCCTTGTTACTCTAGTGTGTCAAGTCTAGAGTTTATAGCCATTTGTTTATTCACTCTATCTGAAGAGAGTTCTCAGAAACTGTTGAATAAAAAGCCTGCGTCAATCATTTCCCGTCTGCAACTGAGTCCTCATTCTTGCCAATGCCTAACAAGTACTCAACGCTACCATTTTTTTGTACATTTGAGAGTTAATAATTGTTCTAAAATCAAATTTTTGATGTAACACTTAAACATTAGCTGATTATTATAACTGTACAGTCCAGTTGTCGTATCCAGATTTTCGATTACATTTCTGAGTATTGTTTGTAAGTTGTAAAATTTCCCTTGTTGATCATTAAAGTTTGTCTAAGTTGCGATTCCAAGATGTTAGCAGGCAGTAGTGTATATGCGTTGATGTATTGCCTAGTTCGGAAGTAGCCTTTGCCATTAATCTGACTACCGAGACTTATGTTGCGCCCTACAAACTGTTTATATAAGTAAGTTAGTTGAATTTTTTATTACCAAATTTGGTCGTGTTGAAATTGTCATGTAAAATAGCTAATCAGTAGGATATCAATGGCAAAGCAAGGCATCAAGCTAGCAAATTTTGAAAAAGTGGAGTTTTACAACACGTTTGAGCGTTTTTTATCAGGCATACTTGCTTTGGTGGCATGGAAAATTGCAACATTACCCATAGGCAGTTTGGCTGAGTCTGCTCTGAATGCTACTTTAATGAATATTTCCTTGCCAAGTGTTTGAGCCTGTGTTGAGTCTGCAACCGGAAGTGACATGAGCAACGAAGGCATTGAAATATGGCACCGATTGATTTTACCTGAATTGATACCCGATCATACCGACAGAATTCGGTCTGTGCCTATAAAAGTACTGAAGTTGGTTACCATCCTTACTGCTCAGTTGGCACAGGATTGTGGGATTTGTTTGGGACAGGCATGGTATGGAACAGAGGAGGCATATGTTTACATTTGTGGGTAAGAAGGAAACACATGTACAACAGTAAAACCTGGGGCAAACAGCAAAAGGGGCCACTATACGCATGTTACCATGACAACCTCAAACGTTGAGACTATCAAAGCATATTCATCCTAAAAAGAGTAAAGAGCAACAACAACAGACCCCTAAATTTTACCAAGTGCACGTTCATTGATGCTAAGGAGCCAATACAGTAGGTTTCCACTCAGTCATTAGTCTACTTTCTGCAGCTTTGCTGTTGTCTACTGCATCACATCGCAATTATGTCTGAGCTCTCTAAAGCAAATATGTACGGCTTTGATTTGTAATGAATTTAGTACAGATGGGGTAAAGCGGGAGAGGAAGTATGAGGCATAAGCAAAATAAATCTGATTTTAAAAATGCAGTTAAATAAATGATAAATGGGTTATACTTGTATAGCGCTTTTCTACCTTCAAGGTACTCAAAACGCTTTGATTGTATTTCCACATTCATCCATTCACACACACATTCACACACTGATGGTGGGAGCTGCCATGCAAGGCGCTAACCAGCAGCCACCAGGAGCAAGGGGTGAAGTGTCTTGCCCAAGGACACAACGGACGTGACTAGGATGGTAGAAGGTGGGGATTGAACCCCAGTAACCAGCAACCCTCAGATTGCAGTTCTCTGTCCATAGTAATATCTTACTTACAGTACAATTGTTAAACGCAGAAGAAAAAAGCCCCAGCAAGTCCACCCTCTTCTTCTTCTCCAGGTAGATCTTCTGCATGTGTGTTGTTGAATGTAGCCCACATACTCTGTTGGTATGTGTAGAGCAAGTCTTCAACGATGTTCAGTGGCCGACATGCAGTGGCTATCCATTTTGCAAAGGCATTATTTAACTTATCTGAGGTACTTTTATTGACAAAATTGATGCGTGTAAACTCAGTTAGCATTGTTTGCCGTCCTTTGTTTGTAGCATTTGTGCTTGCTTGCGGCATCCTTAAGTACATGTTTTACTTTGAGATTATATTTTAAACTTGATGTGCTACGGTGATAAGAAAGTTTGTCACCGCAATATGTACAAACAAACTTAGTTCCGTCGGAGAGAGTTGTAAAGCAAAATTGGCCGCCGAACACACTGCTGACTCTCCTCACTCATCTTTGCACTGGGGTGCAGTCTGATCACTGCCCGTGTAACATTGCTCACCGTCTTTGGGGCGGCATAGCTCGGTTGGTAGAGTGGCCGTGCCAGCAACTTGAGGGTTCCAGGTTCGATTTCCGCTTCCGCTATCCCAGTCACTGCCGTTGTGTCCTTGGGCAGGGCAAGACACTTTACCCGCCTGCTCCCGCCTTTGCCAAGATAATCTATCCCACCTCACCAGTGTGTCATATCAAGATGCTGATTAAACAGCATGATTATTGCACAGGTGTGCCTGAGGCTGCCCACAATAAAAGGCCACTCTGAAATGTGCAGTTTTATCATACAGTACAATGCCACAAATGTCACAACTTTTGAGGGAGCGTACAGCTGGCATGCTGACTGCAAGAATGTCCACCAGAGCTGTTGCTCATGAATTGAATGTTCATTTCTCTACCATAAGTCGTCTCCAAAGGCGTTTCAGAGAATTTAGCAGTACATTCATCCCGCCTCACAACCCCAGACCATATGTAAACACCCAGCCAAGGAACTTCACATCCAGCATATGCACCTCCATGATCGTCTGATACCAGCCACCCAGACAGCTGCTGCAACAATTGGTTTGCATAACCAAATTTCTTATCAAACTGTTAGAAACCTTCTCAGGGAAGCTCATCTGCATGCTCGTCGTCGTCGTCATCGGGGTCTCGACATAACTGCAGTTTGTCGTCGTATCCGACTTGAGTAGGCAAATGCTCACGTTCGATGAAGAGGTGTTGTCTTCACAGATTAATCCGGTTTTGACTTTTCAGGATAGATGGCGTGTGTACTGTTGTGTGGAAGAGTGATTTGCTGATGTCCACGTTGTTACAGTTGCTGCCAATATCCAACAACTTCGCACAGCCATTGAAGAGGAGAGGACCAAAATTCCACAGGCCACAATCAACAACCTGATCAACTCTATGTGAAGGAGATGTGTTGCAATGCATGAGGCAAATGGTGGTCACACCAGATACTGGCTGCTTTTTTGACCCCTGCCCCCAGACCTCCAATATAGCTAAACTACACATTTCAGAGTGGCCTTTTATTGTTGCCAGCCTAAAGTGTACCTGTGCAATAATCATGCTGTTTAATCAGCATCTTGATATGCCACCCCTGTCAGGTGGGATGGATTATCTTGGCAAAGAAGAAGTGCTCACTAACACAGATTTATGAAAAAAATATTTGAGAGGAATAGGTCTTTTGTGTAAACAGTCAACATTTTAGATCTTTGAGTTCAACTCATGAGAAACGGAAGCAAAAACAAAAGTGTTGTTTATATTTTTACGTGGAGTGATTTCTCCAGATTCTCTGAACCTTTTGATGATATTATGGGCCGTAGATGTTGAAATACCTAAATTTCTTGCAATTGCACTTTGAGAAACGTTGTTCTTAAACTGTTTGCCTATTTGCTCACGCTGTTGTGGACAAAGGGGTGTACCTCGCCCCATCCTTTCTTGCGAAAGACTGAGCATTTTTTGGGAAGCTGTTTTTATACCCAATCATGGCACCCACCTGTTCCCAATTAGCCTGCACACCTGTTGGATGTTCCAAATAAGTGTTTGATGAGCATTCCTCAATTTTATCAGTATTTATTGCCAGCTTTCCCAACTTCTTTGTCACGTGTTGCTGGCATCAAATTCTAAAGTTAATGATTATTTTCAAAAAAAAAAAAAGTTTATCAGTTTGAACATCAAATATGTTGTCTTTGTAGCACATTCAACTGAATATGGGTTGAAAATGATTTGCAAATCATTGTATTCCGTTTATATTTACATCTAACACAATTTCCCAACTCATATGGAAACGGGGTTTGTACTTTAACTTTAACTATATGTTTTATTGACAAAATATGAACTTAATTAAACAGTCACATACATTGTCCACTCTCACTGATATGTTAACTGATGGGATGGTTGTATCTTTCAGCACGGGTAGGTGGCAATTTTAGCATAATCTTCACTCCTGGGAGGAAAACGTGCAACTTGTCGCATTTTCCAAGCCATGTCGTTGAGTTGATAGTCAGTATATTTACTTTTCAGTAAGTCTGAATTTTTACCTCCTAAACTCAAAGACGATTCTGCAGCTAGCATTACCTGTCGGTAGGTACCTGTGAACAAGGTGCTGAGTCAATACGGCAGAAAAGTAATTCTTCAGTGTTAAGTCTTACAATAACAACGTTGCTATAGCTTGGTTGATCTGCAAGTCACGACATGTAAAAGGAGCGTTGTTGGCAGGTTTATAGGCGAACTAGTAGAATCCCCATTATCTGCATTGTTAGCTGTTTTGTACTAATGTAACTGAAGCCAGCCAGTGTGGCTCTGCCAAGTTTACATGAGTAAATATTACTCTCTGAAAGCTCAAGAGCTTGCGCTTGACATCAAGATGACAGCTCAGGCTGTTAGCTTGATGCCGCCACTATCATTCGGAGGACCCAGGTTCTTCAAGCTTTGCGCAAAATGTAAACAGGAGCAGAGCACTGCTCTATTCACCTGTTCTCTTATGGGCAATCATTAGGCTCAGCTGGCTTTGATTGTCAATTAGGAGGGTTCATAAGCCTACGTCAATGTTTGACTCTGCTGGTTCATTGTAGCCTATGCTGTATCATGCATTGGATATATCATGCATGCATGTTGTGCAGAGATTTTTCCAATGTATTATTTTCACTCTTTTTTCTTTTAAATATGTTTCTAAGGGGTTTCACTGTGAAAGACATTAGTCAATAACTTTGTCATGCATTTACAAACACAAGCAACACACTTTCCCAGTTTCCATATGTGGGACTGAAGGGAAGGTGTTTCATCAAAAAGGAGATCAATGTTGCAAGTGACAACACATGCACAAGCTGCATTGTGACACATTTAAGTGGAGGTGGTGGGCTACAAACCTCCAACCTCTACCCGATTGATTGGCGAGGACACACACACACACACATTCTCACTCGCATACAGGCGCGTGCTGTACAGACGACCTTCTACTTTCCCCGATCGATAAAAGCAGATGTTGCAGGAGCATCAATGCCTTAAGAGGAAGAAAGACAAACATTTCCCTTCATCACGGTCTTCCTTCATCCCTGTCTTACTCTTTGGGGTCTGGTGCAGGGCATGACAGACTATATGAATATATATGGTAGCGATTGGAAGCAGAGTCTAATGAGAAATAAAGAGGGCTGCCATGCAGGTGAAACAGGGGGTTAGTAGGTCGGTGAAGGATGGTGCTCTGCATGACTTAAAAGTACCAGAGAGAAGTCAACACCAGAGATGTTTTGCTACAAGCTGCAGCTACAGGAAGTGTGGATATCTTCTTCGACCAAACAAAAGGCATATGTAAACTGTAAACTGCGGGAACATGAGTTGATGTATCTAAGTCAGCCTGTCTGGTGTTTTAGAGGCATCACACATTTGAGATGAAAACCTATTATACCCATTATTAAATACTAACTGTTACGATAAAGAGCTGACGGAACTCAACGTGTTTATTTAAATGGTACGCTGTCCAATAGAAATAGTCTAATATGTGGGGTTCCGCAAGGCAGCTGCCTTGGACCACTTTTATTTTTACATACATTTTTACAAACGATCTCCCTCTACTGACTGAAAAATCCAAATTGTTATTGTATGCTGATGATTCTACATTACATCATTCTACTTCTACCATAAGTGAACTTAACTATGTCCTTTCCATGGACTTGAATGCAGTGTTTGAATGAGTGAATAGCAATAGACTGGTTTTAAATATGACTAAAACCACTAGTATAGTCTTTGGTTCTGAACACAGTATAGCTACAAAGCCTTTTGTTAAACTTACAGATTGCTGGGCAAAAAATGAATCAAGTTAGCAGGGTGAAACTTTTGGGTTTAACTCTTGGTAACACTCTCTCCTGGTCTGATCACATTAATCAAGTTGTTACAAAAATGGGCAGAAGTATTGCTACCGTCAGGAAGTGTACTACTTATCTAACACCTGTCCTATGCAGACAGGTAGTACAAACTTTGGTGTTGTGTCATCTTAACTACTGCAGTGTAATTTGATCCTATGCACTTAAGTGTGAGTTAAAAAAATTACAAATTATCCAAAACAGAGCAGTTCGACTTGCTTTTGGTTGTAGTTATAGAGTTAGTATTGACCATATGCACGAGAGCCTTAAATGGGCGAAAGTTATCAACAGGTTTTCAAAAAACCTATTGTTCAAAAGAAATTTTATTTTTACCCATTGTCCTATATATATTGCTAGTCACATTGGTTATATTTCTGACATTCATAGGTACGGCACCAGAACCTCATCTCAAGGACTATTCGCATTGCCATGCCCAAGAACCAATGCCATGAAAGTCACTGTACTGTATAGGACTATTACTTTGTGGAATACTCTTCCTTTGCATAAAAGAAATACCCCTAGTAAGGTAGGATTTAAACGACTTCTAGGGATTTATCTGCGTTGAGATGCTGTTTCCATTCATTGTTTTTGCCTTTGCCTTGGTTCTAACTGTATATTTTATTATTGTGTGTCTATTAGAGATGCGCGGATAGGCAATTATTTCATCCGCAACCGCATCAGAAAGTCGTCAACCATCCGCAATTCACCCGATCTAACATTTGATCAGAACCGCATCCGCCCGCACCCGCCCGTTGTTATATATCTAATATAGATGATGCAAGGCATTAGTGAGGTTATAAAGCTTTTGCCTGTTAAAGAAAGGAGACTGATCCAATGCAGCACAGACATTCGCGTGCCACGCTGTCACGACCCAGACGCACACCAGTGCGCAATCATATGGGAGCCGCGCTGAGCGCACCTCCAAGCGCGTCTCGCTGCCGGCGACGGCCGGGTATATGGGCCCGACGCTCCAGCGCCATCCATTTTCAGGGCTAGTTGATTCGGCAGGTGGGTTGTTACACACTCCTTAGCGGGTTCCGACGTCCATGGCCACCGTCCTAGCTGCTGTCTATATCAACCAGGGTGAGCCCCACCCCTTTCGTGAGCGCACTGCTCGCGGAGTGACCCCTGTTACACGCCACCGGCAACAGGGGTGGCGGGCAGGTAAGCTGCGCGGGCGGAGCGCACGGAGTGACCCCTGTTACGAGCCCCCGGCCACGGGGGTGGCGGGCAGGTAAGCTGCTTACCTGCTGCGCGTGACGCCGGCCGCGGCGAAGGCGGACGAGGCGGGGTGTCGGTGCGGTGGGCGCGGTGGTGACCCTGGACGTGCGTCGGGCCCTTCTCGCGGATCGCCTCAGCTACGGCTCCCGGTGGGGCCCTCTTGGGGGAAGGGGCCTCGGTCCCGGACCCCGGCGAGGCGTCGGGGGCCTTCTCCGCTCCGTAAAAGTGTCCATCTCTTTTTTTTTTTTCTTCTGTTGTGGCATATGCAGCAGGTGCCTGCTCGTTTTTCGTATGTGGGTAACAACATTTAACTATGTATATATATTTCCGAATTGGTTTAACTGCCACCCGCCTGAATCTATTTAAAATCTATTTTTTTCTATTTCAACCGCCCGACCCGACCCGACCCGCGGATAAAATCTATTTTTTTTTTATTTCATCCGCCCGATCCGCGGATAATCCGCGGACTCCGCGGTTGTGCCCGCAAACCGCGCATCTCTAGTGTCTATACAAGTATTGCATTATGATAATGTATGTATTGTTATTGTATTATGATTGTATCTTATTGTAACTTATATTTTAATGAGGACCCCAGGAAGACTCGCCAACCGCTGATGCGTCGGCTAATGGGGATCATAAATAAACAAATAAACGAAAATTATTTGTTGCCGGTGGTATTAGTGAGATAAAATAACTTATTTTGGTCTTGGAAATTCAGTGAAAGGTTTTGGCAAAGTCATGAAGAAGTCATGCAAAATGAAAAAGTGTTAGAAACTGTCCTTGGAGCATCCACACTAATGTAAACCAAGCAAGAATTTCAGTTTCACAGGTGTTTTGCACTCCTCAACTTGTACACACCAACTGAGTGAGGCAGCAAAGACTAGGCTTCACATTCAGAAGGGTTCCAATTTTGTGGAATCCAAACATTTGTAACCTCCCGAGATCTTGCGTTTTTGTGCTTGGAAATTTGCGTTTTCATCCATCCATTTTCCACCGCTTGTCCCTTTCGGGGTCGCTGGAGCCTATCTCAGCTGCATTCGGGAGGAAGGCGGCGTACACCCTGGACAAGTCGCCACCTTATCACAGGGCCAACACAGATAGACAGACAACATTCACACTCACATTTACACACTAGGGCCAATTTAGTGTTGCCATGCCAGGTGCATGTCTTTGGAGGTGGGAGGAAGCCAGAGTACCCGGAGGGAACCCACGCAGTCACGGGGAGAACATGCAAACTCCACACAGAAAGATCCCAAGCCCGGGATTGAACTCAGAACCTTCGTATTGTGAGGCACATGCACTAACCCCTGCTCCACCGTGCTGCCATTTGCGTTTTCATAGTTTATTTAATTTTTTTAAAGTTTATTTATATAGCACTTAATCACAGGTCACCCCCTCGACTTTGAAGAACAAGGGTTTTTGGTCTGAGTTTGGATGACATTTGGATTCAACAGTCTCAAGCCAAGTCCCAAAAATCAGGACCACCCTCAAAGGGAGAAAAACGGAGTCAGAACCTTTAAAAAAACGGACAAAGAAGAGCAGACCCGGCGCGGGTAAGTATTCTATTTTGCATTCTCTTCTACTGCTGTTTTCCTCAAGATGCTAGAAGAAATACTGAAATAGCATGAGGAAACAGAGACTATGGTGTCTATGAAAGAGCAGGAAAGTCCGGGAATGGCGATTGTTGGTTTATTTATTTTTTGTCGATGATGTTAACAATTTTAGTTTTGAAGTAATAATGGACCAGGGCGACAAAAGCAAGCAATTAAGTGATCATATTATTACTTTTGTATGTATTTATACATGCTGTCTTTGTGAGGAAATGGGCTCCAGTTCTGTAGATGACATCACACCATGGGGGGGGGGCGGCATATCAAGTCTGGCAATGGAAAGGGGGCGTTCCAAGTACAGTTATCTACTATTTACTCAAAAACTAATCAATAACATGAAAAATTAATGCCAGATTCCCTTTTAGGAGCAAAAAATACCATATAAGAACTTGTTGGTGAAATTTCGATCATCTGGGTGCTATGGGTTTTAAGGTAACCCCTTACAGCGGCCCTCAATCTTAGTGATGACTGACTAATTGGGCAGCCAAGGAAATTGTGAAAACACTGATACACTGCTTGATAGGTCGTCTTTTGTAATTGATAAAATAATGTCATAATGGAGAACAGAAAATTGTGTCAACAGTGCAATCATTTTGCATTTAAGACATATCCTGGGAATATGTTGATTGGCAACACTAAATTGGGCCTCGTGTGTGAATGTGAGTATGAATGTTGTCTATCTGTGTTGGCCCTGTGATGAGGTGGCGACTTGTCCAGGGTGTACCCCACCTTCCACCCGAATGCAGCTGAGATAGGTTCCAGCGACCCCGAAAGGGACAAGCGGTAGAAAATGGATGGATGGTTTTCTATACTCTATCAACAATGGTGACAAAAGTGTGTTAAAGACAAGATTGAGAGTCAGGAAGACATAGTGTTTTGTAGGGATGCACCAGGGAGTATTTTCCTTTTCTGTGCAGTGGTGTTAATCAGTATGGTGATCAAAATGTTTGGATGTTAGGTAATTCAACCGACCTTAGCAGAAAATACCTCTCTTGATATTTCCACATTGCATGTTTTGCAGATTGCGGTCCACAGGTCT
The DNA here is from genome assembly GCF_033978685.3 of Nerophis lumbriciformis. NCBI lineage: Eukaryota > Metazoa > Chordata > Actinopteri > Syngnathiformes > Syngnathidae > Nerophis > Nerophis lumbriciformis. Next base: position 23,089,146 of record NC_084567.2, on the reverse strand, counting down.
TTCTCAGATATCTGAGTCCCCATAAAATACATGGAATACATTTTTTTTTCCACATTCTATTTTTTCCCCCCCAAAATTTAGTTTTTTCTGTGTATTGTTTTAGAATTCTGTTTTTTCACTCACACTCACTTTACTACTATAGTGTGCTTTTTATGCAATAAATTAAATATATTAAAATGTTCACTAATTATATGCAAAATTCTTTAAATGTATTGGTCAAATACATCACTGGCCAGTTTTGACTTGTATTTCAAGTCAAAGCATTTACATTTTTTAACATTAATATACCAATGAGCAGTGTTAAATAAATGGTGTTTAGTAACACAGTTAGTTTTTCTAGTAAGGACAAGTAATCTAAATTACTTTTATGTGCGTTTCAACGATACAATTGATGTGACGTGACCGCTTTAGAATCTCAGCAAGTTCACTTCCAGAAGAAACTTTGTACCAGTGCAAGTGGTCGCCACCACATGCAAACACACGGACGCATGGTACTGCTACTACAATAATAATCCTACAACACCCTGTTTGTGAACAAGTACCGGATTTTCCGCACTATAAGGCGCACCGCATTATAAGGCGCACCTTCAATGAATGGCATATTTCAAAACTTTGTTCATATATAAGGCGCACCGGATTATAAGGTGCACCTATGCATCCATTAGATGGAGCTGCGCTAAAGGGAATGTCCACAAAACAGTCAGATAGGTCAGTCAAACTTTATTAATAGATTACAAACCAGCGTTCTAACAACTCTGCTCACTCCCAAAATGAATAAACAGCTGATTTACTCATGTTACGGTAAATCAAACGTTAGTGCAATCACAATATAGTAACACTCGAAATAGTGCAGAGCAATAACAATATCAATAACTCAACGTTGCTCAAACGTTAATGTCACACAACACAACACACAAAATAAACATGTAAAGCTCACTTTCTGAAGTTATTCCTCATCCACAAATCCCTCAAATTCGTCTTCTTCAGTGTCCGAATTAAACAGTTGGGCGAATACGGCATCCAACTGTCGAAGTCATTAATGGAGTCAGTGTCGCTGCTGTTGTCTAGCAGTTCAGTGACAATTCCTGCCTTCCTGAAAGCTCGGACCACAGTTGAGACTGATATATCAGCCCAGACATTTACGATCCACTGGCAGATAGTGGCGTATGTCGTCTGGTGCTATCTCCCTGTCTTGGTGAACGTGTGTTCGCATTCTGTCATCCACGTTAAGTTCGCTTGCTAGCGCTGTTGCCTTCATTCGAATAGTGATGGTACTGACACTTCTACTATCTGCTCTCTGTTCAACAACCCACGGGGGGAAATTAAGTTGGCGGCTGTTTACCGTAGTTGCGAGACCTAAACTTTATGAAAATGAAGTGTAAGTTTGTTGTGGCTCAATATTGTTCCATATATAAGGCGCACTGGATTATAAGGCGCACTGTCAGCTTTTGAGAAAATGTGTGTTTTTTAGGTGCGCCTTATAGTGCGGAAAGTACGTAGAAACAAAGCCATTGACACGTTCAATCGCTTTATTAACTATCAGTGAAAAAATTCCACATGCGTTGCCATCAACAACAGTCTGCAAATTACCAACGCTGAGCTAAAACAGCCTATAAGCGCGCTCTCACTGACGTCACGCTTCACTTGACAACAGGCATCGCCTTTTAAAGTCAACACAGTCACGCACTCTTCTCTCATGAAACTGCATATACCAGATATCAAAGTTATCAAAAATTTAATGTTTCAATCACTTTTCCTTGTAATTACATTTATTAAGGAATAACACAGTAATTAAAATATTTTTTTTCGGGGAAAGTAACAAGTAATTGTAATTAATTACCTTTTTAAAGTAATTTTCCAAACACTGCCCGTTAGTGCTTTAAGTGCAAAATGCTTTCAGTAAGCTACTTTTTTTAAGTTTTATTTTGTTAGCACAGTCATTGTTATTGTGAAGGCTGGAAGTGTGCTGTTGTTCTTAAGGGTGCTACGACGGCTATGTTTAAGTGTGGAGACAATTCCAGTGTGTGTAGAAGAAGAAAAAAAAGTGACTCTTAAGCTACGGCTGACGTCTTGTCTGTAAGATGGATCTTGCGAAGAGTGTGTGGGTTGTCTTGGCTAGCATTCGTTTTGTAGTTTGTTTGCAGACTTGGTCTGTGTTTAAAGTGGTCATTTCGACATTGTTTTGTCGGGAGGGGGCGGGTGAGTGTTTGTGGGATGAATGAGAGGTTTCGGACAAGTGATTTCCAGAGACAATCTTTCCTTCTCCTCACGGTGACATCATTTCAGTAACAACATTTCCGTGATATTCCATGTACAACAGTATATTTTGTTTTTATTTGACAATATCAGGATTCCTTCTGTGATTCTGTTAACACAGAAATCATAAGTACCTAGATATTTGAAAGAGCTAAATGTTCAAACCAATTAAAAAAACCCAAAACATAACAAACCAAAATCGCTTAGATGGGAAAATGCAAAAGACAAGTGAGCAAGCAGTCCAGTGTTGCAGGATGTTGTACAATGATTATCATATTTGTACGATCATTTCAACCTCTGTACGACCAATAATTCTAAAAATGTAGTGTCATTTGTGCCATTCGCTATATTATGTCAGCAAACGGATGGAGGACGCTAGTTCTCAGAAGATGATGTCATGAATAATTTCATAAGACAAAACAATGTATCAAACGTTGCAGCGTTTTAAAGGCAACACTTCCAACAGTAAAGTATCATTCCTTCAAAATCTCACTGAAAAAACATCTTAATTTGCTTGTATTCATGTATTGGGTTGTGCATCAATGGGGAACTCGGACTAACATTCTGATTCTTCTAGAATCGTTCAAATGTTTTCATTTTGATTCCTAGTTTTAATTCCTGACCGGAAGAACTAGTTGCCAAAACACGGAAGAACTAGCTGCCACCAAAGAAGACTAAATGGCTGCAACTAGTGAAGAAGAGATGGCCAACATCAAGAATGGAGAAATAGATGCTACCAAAGAAGAAGCAACATATCTTATGGCCAAAACAACCATGGACAGTGTTCTTTTGAAGCACTCAGAAGTTTGTCTTGATTTTTTTTTTTTTTTTTTTTTTTTTTTTTTTTTAAAAGGCGGGTTTATTTTGCAAAGGAAAGTACACGACAAATATGATGAAACACCTCCAGATTCACAGGAGTTAGTGAGTGTGACTCACAATACAAATACAGTGAAATAAAAAACCTTAAAGGTTGAATGTAATTTAGGAAAAGTTGCAATGTTGACTAATAAAACAAAGCTGTTTTTCTTTTCTTTCAAACTGTCATTGCTCAAAACATAATATTGAATCAAAATCAATGTTATTATGAATTATTGACCTATCCAAGGTTCCGATTACTTCACATCAAATATTCCACTAAGAAAAATATTTTTGGTGGAAGATTTTGCAAATTTGGTAAATAAATAACCCAAATATTAATATTTTGTTGTTTTCTTACTGTACCGAAAATGAACCGAACCGTGACCTCTAAACCGAGGTACGTACTGAACCGAAATTTTTGTGTACCGTTACACCCCTAGCATCTATGTCAACAATATGATTTGCCTGAGTGGCTGGACAGGACCAAAAAAAAATCCTGGATAGTAGGAAAATAAGTAATATCTTTATATTTTATTTCATATTTTTATAAGGCACATTTTTGTCCAATTAATAAAGGGGACATTTCATCCAAAAAGAACCGAGCTTAGCTTCCTCATTTAAAAACTTTTATGATGGCCCTGCCTATTTAAGAATCAGATTTGTTCAAATTGAAACAATGCTCAACCCTATTTGTGTTCATGTTCCCATCTACACTAACCTGAAATAAATGAATAATTAAAAACAGTTGGCCTCAACTTCCCAAAGCCATACACTGCTTTATTTTGACACAAAGATCATCCAAGTAGAACTTGCACATGCACACAGAAAAAAGGGTTAAAGTATTGTTAAAAATGTGAGGCGTGTAGTCAGCAGCAGGTAGGTGTGATTTTTCCCTTTTTCTCTTTAGTCTACTGTATGACTTCAATGTTGTTGTGCTGGAATTATACATGTATTCTAACATAGTGTGTCTTTGAAGGTTAATGGAAGGTAGAAGACTGGTTTTATGGAGCAGAATTTCATTAAATCTACCGTCTCAGAGCGCTTTGAAGTCGTTTGTACGTGTTGCTGGGTGGCCGCGCCCAGCATATTAAAGTTAAAGTTAAAGTACCAATGATTGTCACACACACACTAGGTGTGGCGAAATTATTCTCTGCATTTGACCCATCACCCTTGATCACCCCCTGGGAGGTGAGGGGAGCAGTGGGCAGCAGCGGCGGCCGCGCCCGGGAATCATTTTTGGTGATTTAACCCCCAATTCCAACCCTTGATGCTGAGTGTCAAGCAGGGAGGGAATGGGTCCCATTTTTAAAGTCTTTGGTATGACTCGGCCGGGGTTTGAACTCACAACCTACCGATCTCAGGGCCGACACTCTAACCACTAGGCCACTGAGTCGGTATATTGAAGTGACACTCAGCAGGCAGCGAGAGTCTTTAGCTCTCAATCTTCATTGTCGCATTCATGTTGATACTTTGGAGTATCGCTCTCAGAGAGCAGGAGCTTTGCTTCACAATTACACTAAGGAAGTCTAGAAGAAACCCAGCTGTAGCCCTGGCAGACCTAGACTACGCAGATGACATTTGCCTGATGTCTGACCGTGTGGAGCAGGCACAGGATCTTCTGAACAGAGTGGAGGTGGAATGTGCTAAGGTTGGCTGAATAACCCAGCTGTAGCCCTGGCAGACCTAGACTACGCAGATGACATTTGCCTGATGTCTGACCGTGTGGAGCAGGCACAGGAACTTCTGAACAGAGTGGAGGTAGAATGTGCTAAGGTTGGCTGAATGACAAGAAGACCGAGGTAATCACCTATAACTTCCACATGAACCACCCACCAATTACAACATCAGATGGCAACATTCTGCGAGAGGTCAATGACTTTAAATACCTGGGTTCCCGGACCTGTATGGGCAATTGCCAAGGCTCAAAAAGAAGGTAGCAACTTGGAGAATGAGGCTGGTCGGCCACTACCACAGACATCTGGAGCTCCCGGCCAGCAGGCTGGTCTTATGGGAACCAACGCACGGGCATCGATCGCGAGGATGTCCCGCGCTAACGTACGTACATCCTAAAGAGAGATGTGGGAGCTGAAAGCTTTTCAGAGCTGGCCAGGTGTATAGAGAACCGGAATGATTGGAGACTCCGATGGAAGCTCGTCTGAGGACGACTGAGGGAGTGAAGACTCAGAAGAGTAAGGGGTGCTTCTCATGGCCCTAAAATAATCCCACACTAGTTTAATTCTCCTGGAACAATACTGCAGTAGTTGTACAGGCTTAGTTTCATTTGAATATATTACTATTTGTTTATCCATCCATCCATCCATCCATCCACTTCCGCTTATCCGAGGTCGGGTCGCGGGGGCAGCAGCCTAAGCAGGGAAGCCCAGACTTCCCTCTCCCCAGCCACTTCGTCCAGCTCCTCCCGGGGGATCCCGAGGCGTTCCCAGGCCAGCCGGGAGACATAGTCTTCCCAACGTGTCCTGGGTCTTCCTCGTGGCCTCCTACCGGTCGGACATGCCCTAAACACCTCCCTAGGGAGGCGCTCGGGTGGCATCCTGACCAGATGCCCGAACCACCTCATCTGGCTCCTCTCGATGCGGAGGAGCAGCGGCTTTACTTTGAGCTCCCCCCGGATGACAGAGCTTCTCACCCTATCTCTAAGGGAGAGCCCCGCCACCCGGCGGAGGAAACTCATTTCGGCCGCTTGTACCCGTGATCTTGTCCTTTCGGTCATAACCCAAAGCTCATGACCATAGGTGAGGATGGGAACGTAGATCGACCGGTAAATTGAGAGCTTTGCCTTCCGGCTCAGCTCCTTCTTCACCACAACGGATCGATACAGCGTCCGCATTACTGAAGACGCCGCACCGATCCGCCTGTCGATCTCACGATCCACTCTTCCCTCACTTGTGAACAAGACTCCGAGGTACTTGAACTCCTCCACTTGGGGCAAGATCTCCTCCCCAACCCGGAGATGGCACTCCACCCTTTTCCGGGCGAGAACCATGGACTCGGACTTGGAGGTGCTGATTCTCATCCCAGTCGCTTCACACTCAGCTGCGAACCGATCCAGTGAGAGCTGAAGATCCTGGCCAGATGAAGCCATCAGGACCAAATCATCTGCAAAAAGCAGAGACCTAATCCTGCAGCCACCAAACCGGATCCCCTCAACGCCTTGACTGCGCCTAGAAATTCTGTCCATAAAAGTTATGAACAGAATCGGTGACAAAGGGCAGCCTTGGCGGAGTCCAACCCTCACCGGAAACGTGTCCGACTTACTGCCGGCAATGCGAACCAAGCTCTGACACTGATCATACAGGGAGCGGACCGCCACAATCAGACAGTCCGAAACCCCATACTCTCTGAGCACTCCCCACAGGACTTCCCGAGGGACACGGTCGAATGCCTTCTCCAAGTCCACAAAGCACATGTAGACTGGTTGGGCAAACTCCCATGCACCCTCAAGGACCCTGCCGAGAGTATAGAGCTGGTCCACAGTTCCACGACCAGGACGAAAACCACACTGTTCCTCCTGAATCCGAGGTTCGACTATCCGGCGTAGCCTCCTCTCCAGTACACCTGAATAGACCTTACCGGGAAGGCTGAGGAGTGTGATCCCACGATAGTTAGAACACACCCTCCGGTTCCCCTTTTTAAAGAGAGGAACCACCACCCCGGTCTGCCAATCCAGAGGTACTGCCCCCGATGTCCACGCGATGCTGCAGAGTCTTGTCAACCAAGACAGCCCTACAGCATCCAGAGCCTTAAGGAACTCCGGGCGGATCTCATCCACCCCCGGGGCCTTGCCACCGAGGAGCTTTTTAACTACCTCAGCAACCTCATCCCCAGAAATAGGAGAGCCCACCACAGATTCCTCAGGCACTGCTTCCTCATAGGAAGACGTGTTGGTGGGATTGAGGAGGTCTTCGAAGTATTCCCTCCACCGATCCACAACTTCCGCAGTCGAGGTCAGCAGAACACCATCCGCACCATACACGGTGTTTGTAGTGCACTGCTTCCCCTTCCTGAGGCGGTGGATGGTGGTCCAGAATCGCTTCGAAGCCGTCCGGAAGTCGTTTTCCATGGCTTCCCCGAACTCCTCCCATGTCCGAGTTTTTGCCTCCGCGACCGCTGAAGCCGCACACCGCTTGGCCTGTCGGTACCTGTCCGCTGCCTCAGGAGTCCCATGAGCCAAAAGAACCCGATAGGACTCCTTCTTCAGCTTGACGGCATCCCTCACCGCCGGTGTCCACCAACGGGTTCTAGGATTACCGCCACGACAGGCACCAACTACCTTGCGGCCACAGCTCCAATCAGCCGCCTCGACAATAGAGGTGCGGAACATGGTCCACTCGGACTCAATGTCCAGCACCTCCCTCGTGACATGTTCAAAGTTCTTCCGGAGGTGGGAATTGAAACTCTCTCTGACAGGAGACTCTGCCAGACGTTCCCAGCAAACCCTCACAATGCGTTTGGGCCTGCCAGGTCTGTCCGGCATCCTCCCCCACCATCGCAGCCAACTCACCACCAGGTGGTGATCGGTAGAAAGCTCCGCCCCTCTCTTCACCCGAGTGTCCAAAACATGAGGCCGCAAATCCGATGACACAACTACAAAGTCGATCATAGAACTGCGGCCTAGGGTGTCCTGGTGCCAAGTGCACATATGGACACCCTTATGCTTGAACATGGTGTTCGTTATGGACAATCCGTGACGGGCACAAAAGTCCAATAACAAAACACCACTTGGGTTCAGATCCGGGCGGCCATTCTTCCCAATCACGCCTCTCCAGGTTTCACTGTCGTTGCCAATATGAGCGTTGAAGTCCCCCAGTAGAACGAGGGAATCACCCGGGGGAGCACTCTCAAGTACTCCCTCGAGTGAATCCAAAAAGGGTGGGTACTCTGAGCTGCTGTTTGGCGCGTAAGCGCAAACAACAGTCAGGACCCGTCCCCCCACCCGAAGGCGGAGGGAAGCTACCCTCTCGTCCACCGGGTTGAACTCCAACATGCAGGCTCTGAGCCGGGGGGCAACAAGAATTGCCACCCCAGCCCGTCGCCTCTCACTGCTGGCAACGCCAGAGTGGAAGAGAGTCCAGCCCCTCTCGAGAGAACTGGTTCCAGAGCCCTTGCTGTGCGTCGAGGTGAGTCCGACTATATCCAACCGGAACTTCTCTACCTCGCGCACTAGCTCAGGCTCCTTCCCCCCCAGCGAGGTGACGTTCCACGTCCCAAGAGCTAGCTTCTGTAGCCGAGGATCGGACCGCCAAGTGCCCTGCCTTCGGCTACCGCCCAGCTCACATTGCACCCGACCTCTATGGCCCCTGCTATGGGTGGTGAGCCCATTGGAGGGGGGACCCACGTTGCCTCTTCGGGCTGTGCCCGGCCGGGCCCCATGGGGACAGGCCCGGCCACCAGGCGCTCGCCATCGTGCCCCAACTCCGGGCCTGGCTCCGGAGGGGGGCCCCGGTGACCCGCGTCCGGGCGAGGGAAATCTGAGTCTCGGTTCTTGCATTTCCATAGAAGTCTTCGAGCTGCTCTTTGTCTGATCCCTCACCTAGGACCTGTTGGGAGACCCTACCAGGGGGCATGGAAGCCCCCGGACAACATAGCTCCTAGGATCATTGGGACACGCAAACTCCTCTACCACGTTAAGGTGGCAGCTCAGAGAGGAGCATTTGTTTATACTTACCGTATTTTTCCGACTATAAGTCGCAGTTTTTTTTCATACTTTGGCTGGGGTTGCTACTTATACTCAGCAGCGACTTGTGTGTGAAATTATTAACACACTACCGTAAAATATCAAATAATAATATTTAGCTCATTCACGTAAGAGACTGGACATCCATTGTTTGATTTAATTTAGACACGCCTCCAGGTGACTACAATCTGGCATGTCAGTCAGCTTTAGGGGCATGTAGATGGGTGTTATCAGCATAACAGTGAAAGCTAACACCGTATTTGCGTATGATGTCACCTGGCGGCAGCATGTAGATGCTGAAGAGTGCAGGGCCAAGAACCGAACCCTGTGGAACTCCGCAAGTTACCTTAACCCTCCTGTTGTCCTTGGGTCATTTTTACCCGCCACTGTGTTAAAAACCAAAAAAATAAATAAATAAATTAAAACATTTTAAAAAAAAAATATATATATATACATGCATGCATGCATGCTTTGGAGACCCTGCCTCAAAATAAAATAATGTTTGCCTTGGTGCCCTAAAATATGAGCCCTAATTTAAGGCAACACTTGCCTTGACCTTAAAAAGTTAAAATTTGAGGCCTAAATGTGTGCACTTATACAGTTTGGAGGAGATGCCCCGTTAAGCGAGAAAAATTCATCTGGTTTTAGCCAGGTTTTTTTGCTGAGACCAATGACGTTAAGATTGTTGTCTCTAATGACCTCATTAACTAATAACGTTTTGGGAGACAATGATCTGGTGTTTAAAAAGCTCGTATTATAGGTAGTGGGCTGTTTTGAGTTTGAGGCATTTTTGTTAAAGTAGTACTGATATTAATAACGTTAATTTTGTGTAGTGTGCCATAAATAATTTCGATCACATCTAGGAATTGTTATGATGGGGATTTTAAGATTATTTGCTTGGTGCTATGATAGATTTAACGTGTCATAATTTGTCACCTCAGTAGAATGTATGTCCACCTCTGGCACAGTCACTACAGAAAAAACATTGTGAGTTATGTATTATTCTCCGAGAAATGCTATGTGTGCAGGAATTTTCCGGCCAGGCGCTTGTTAGTTCTAGTTTAACTGACTCCTCACCTGGACTAACAGACTGTAATTGCCTGTGTCCGAGGTTGCTCTAGTGTAGTTAGTCAAGTTTGAATCAAATAGTAGTCTATATTACTGGAGAGCGTGATGGCGCCTTCTGCCTCTTATCATTGCCTCCCGCAGGCAGGGGGCCAGAGACAATTACTCCATGCTGAGACGTCTTTCTCGCAAGATTACAAATCCAAGCTATGTTCCTCTTTGTAATCTCAGATTGTCTAATCTGAGTGTCATTGGAGCCGACGTATACAACTATGTTCGCGTAGCTAGTGGTGCGATGAACCTGTCGTACGTATTTATGAGGCCTGTGCAAACGTGTCCGCAGCGTCTAAAGTTACAAAATTACTCTGCTCTAACTGGCGGACACGGTCCTCAAGAGCAGTGTTTTTTAACCACCGTGCCGCAGCACACTCGTGTGCGGTGAGATACGGTCTGGTGTGCCGTGGGAGATTATGTAATTTCACCTAATTGGGTTAAAAATATTTTTTAGCAAACCAGTAATTATAATCCGCAAATAATGTGCCGTTGAGTGTCTGTACTTTCTGGAGCTCGGTAGAGTAACTGCGTAATATTATTCCATATCAGTAGGTGGCAGCAGGTAGTTAATTGTTTTGTAGATGTCGGGAACAACAACGGTGGTTTGTCGTGATCACAATATGCAGACGACAGCTGGAGGCAGCGTACAGGTAAAAAGGTATCTAATGCTTAAACAAAAAAATAAACAAAAGGTGAGTACCCCTAAGAAAAGGCATTGAAGCTTAGGGAAGGCTATGCAGAATGAAACTAAAACTGAACTGGCTGCAAAGTAAACAAAAACAGAATGCTGGACGACAACAAAGACTTACAGCGTGTGGAGCACAGACGGCATCCACAAAGTACATTCGAATATGACATGACAATCAACAATGTCCACACAAAGAAGGATAAAAACAACTTAAATAGTCTTGATTGCTAAAAACAAATCAGGTGTGGGGAATAGCGGTCAAGTAAGACATGAAACTGCTACAGGAAAATACCAACAAAACAGGAAAAGCCACCAAAATAGGGGCGCAAGACAAACACTAAAACATTACACACAGGAAAACAAGAAACAACTCAAAATAAGTCACAGAGTGATGTGACAGGTGGTGACAGTACACCTACTTTGAGACAAGAGCTATAGTGATGCATGGCTGGTTATGGTTTAAAGTCATACCCAACAATTGCGACAAATTTTTACTGTCAACATCGGCTGCTGAGTTTCATTTTTTAATGTTTTCTGCTGGTGGTGTGGCCCCGGATTTTTTCAATGAAAACATGTGTCTTGGCTCAAAAGAGGTTGAAAAACACTGCTCAAGTGGGGCAACCTATCAATGAGAACGGTGCACAAAGAGCATGGAGCCATACTCACATTGTTTTTTTCACCAAGTCGAGTACTTGCTTTCTTCAGAGCTATAGGCGAAGAGTTGCAGCAACGTGAGGGAGTTGCTTTAGACCGCGACTAACTTAGCTACGTTAGCTTAGCAGCTAGTGAGCTGAGAGAGAGGCTGTGAGATAGAAAGTGGGTGCTTTGTCAGTTTGATAAGACTACTAAATATATTTGAGAATAAATAAAGACAGCTGTAAAACAATCAGAAGCACACTGTTAGTTAGTTTTTTCGCGGCAGCAGACTTTTCCGGACCTGACGTCACTCACCAGAATGTATATATGTCTGTTATGATTTTGCTTACTAGTTTTGATGACCCGCCTCTGATTGGCCAGTCCGTGATGTTTCACCCTAGCCTTAGCCAATTGTGACTCATCATACAAACACCAACCAATCATCATGTATGGATGTCCTCATTCATCCAGGTCATTGTATTTTAAGGCTGCAGCTAACGATTATTTTTCTATCGATTAATCTATAGATTATTTTTTTCGATTAATCGGTTAATCTATAGATTATTTTTTTCGATTAATCTATAGATTATTTTTCCTTTTACCAATTATTTTTTTTATTTAAAATGAAGATGAAAAAATAAATGTAGGCCAGTTTTTTCAAAAGGCATGGCTTTTATTTACAAAAAAAAAAGTATGGCCACTCAGTCAACATTGACAACAACATGACAAAATATTCTGTAACAATGTAAACATTTAACAAAATTAAAAGTAGCTTATTTGCTTTTAATGTGCAAATATAAAAGTAAACATCCAGTGCAAATCTTAATATTCTGCAATAGTATAAGCATTTCAAAAGTAAAAGTATTGCTTATTTTGCTTTAAAATGTGCAAAAATAAAGATAAACATCCAATTCAAAAAAGTGCAAAACGGAAATATTCTGTAACAACAGTGTAAACATTTCAACAAAAGTAAAAGTATTGCTTATTTGCTAAAATGTGAAAAAATAAAGATAAACATCCAATACAAAAAAGTGCAAAACGAAATATTCTGTAACAACAGTGTAAACATTTCAACAAAAGTAAAACTTTTGCTTATTTTGCTTAATAACACAACAATGATAGTATGATTAAAGTGAAAGTTAATTGTTCGTTTGTACATAGTATACGTAATTGTTAATGTTGTAAAAGGTATTTGCACAACTAATTAACGTTAGCGTTAAAGAGGAGCGCGTCTTTGTAAACACTGAACAGGCACGCCAAACGCTCCTCTCAGAGCGAAACGGTGCTTTAGTTTTTGAATTTACAACGCAGATACAAATGACACATTCATGTTTTTGTGTAATTATGACAACGTATACTCACGCGGACGATTGACTAGTTGATGGTGATGGCAAGAACGCTGCCGTTGTGCTGCTATGATAGGCCATTTCCGCTCGACACAGTGTGCATACAACAACATTATTAGCAGAGGTGGGTAGAGTAGCCAGAAATTGTACTCAAGTAAGAGTACTGTTACTTTAGAGATTCATTACTCAAGTAAAAGTAAGGAGTAGTCACCCAAATATTTACTTGAGTAAAAGTAAAAAGTATGTTGTGAAAAAACTACTCAAGTACTGAGTAACATACACACACATAAATAATAATGATAAATGGGTTGTACTTGTATAGCGCTTTTCTACCTTCAAGGTACTCAAAGCGCTTTGACACTACTTCCACATTTACCCATTCACACACACATTCACACACTGATGGAGGGAGCTGCCATGCAAGGCGCTAACCAGCAGCCATCAGAAACAAGGGTGAAGTGTCTTGCTCAGGACACAACGGACATGACGAGGTTGGTACAAGGTGGGGATTGAACCAGGGACCCTCAGGTTGCGCCACGCCGTCCCACATATCATATATATATATATATATATATATATATATATATATATATATATACATATATATATATATATATATATATATATATATATATATATATATATATATATATATATATATACATATATATATATATATATGTGTATATATATATACACACACACACATATATATATATATATATATATATATGTGTATATATATATATACACACACACACACACACACACACACACACATATATATATATATATATATATATATATATATATATATATATATATATATACATACATTGATATATACAGTATATAATTTATATTTATTTATTTTGCCGTTTTTGTTTACATGTTAAAGGTGTTTTAATGAATATACATGCATGTTTAACATATAGATTCCTTTCTTTCATGAAGACAAGAATATAAGTTGGTGTATTACCTGATTCTGATGACTTGCATTGATTGTAATCAGACAGTAGTGCTGGTAACGTCCACGTTTTCAAATGGAGGAGAAAAAAAGTTCCTCCTTTCTGTCTAATACCACATGAAAGTGGTTGTTATTTGGCATCTTATTTGTCCACCTTCCATATTCGTTTTTATACACTTTACAAGAAATACATTGGCGGCAAACTCCGTAGCTTGCTATCTTGTTTGCGCTGGCTTTCGGAGACTCTTATTTTGAAAGCGCAGGCGCGATGGAGCGGGACTTTTATTGTGAAGACAGGAACTGTGCAGTCAGTCTTTACGGTTGAAATAAAAAAAGGGTCTTTTTTCCTTCACACTTTTGATTGATTGATTGGAACTTTTATTAGTAGATTGCACAGTACAGTGCATATTCCGTACAATTGACCACTAAATGGTAACACCCGAAGCCAGTCAGGTCATGTGACCCCTGGCTCTGTTTGATTGGTCCAACGTCACCAGTGACTGCATCTGATTGGTGGAACGAAGTGAAACGTCACCAGTAAGGCAGGCATTTTGAAGGTCTGTCTGACAGACCAAAACAAACAAAGCGTGCATTAACAGATCGATAAAAATTAGTAGCGAGTAGCGAGCTGAATGTAGATAAAAGTAGCGTAGTAAAAGTAGCGTAGTAAAAGTAGCGTTTCTTCTTAGGCCGTTTATTGAAATACTCCCACACTTTTGACGACTTTTGGCGTGCTTTTTTCCCCTCGCTCGCATCGTCTGGTTTGCGCTCCGCCATGACGGTAGTGTGACGTAAATATGCGACGCGTCGACGAACAAAAACGTCCTCGACGTATTTACGTAACTGATGATGTCGACTACGTCGACGCGTCGTTTCAGCCCTATTGTATTTGCTCCATATTTTTTTGGCCTGGATTCGCAGTCCATTTTCTCTCTTTGTAGCTTGTAGCCTTGATGTAAGCTTCCTTGCTACATGGGTCTAAAAGTAGCGAAGCTACAGGAAAAGCTACTTGTTAAAAAAGTAGCTAAGCTACCGCCAAGCTACTGGAAAATGAAGTTAAGCTACGTAGCTTAGATCCATGTAGCTTGTTAGTGCCTCACTGGCTTTGGGGTAGTTTAAACGACTGCCAGCATCTTCCAATTTGTCGATACACCAGGGACTCCAATCAGCAGATGTCCTGTTGTAATGATTCCAAAAAGGTTGATATCCTCAACGTCCTCGACTGAAACGGTCGACATTCTGCTTCTCCCAAGAGTTTGTCATGTGTCTAGCAACAACGATGGTCGGGACAATGCAAAAAGTTAGACACATTGGCAACCGATTAGAAACTCCAAAGTAGATCAATGTTGGCAGCTGAAATTCATGAACTGTTATGGCTAATGTACTCGTTATTGCAGGACACTGCCAGCGTAACAATGTAGTTATTTTGTTTTCTATTTTACTTAAACTGTGTGGTTGCAAGTTAAGCCTTCATTCTTGCACTGTCAAGCGAACACTTGATATGTATATTTGCCTACACTCACTCAAATGAACAAAGACTAGACGGTCTATTGTCACCATGGCAACAGACGGAAACCCCATATATCCCATCCCCCAGACGACACACACCTCCTGTTGAAGATTTGGAGAATGTGTGTGCATGTGCACGTATGTCAGGTGACACAGTAAAAGCATGTGTGTGTGTTTGTGTGAGACAGTTTAAGTTTGTGTGAGTGTGTGTGTGTGTGTGTGTGTGTGTGTGTGTGTGTGTGTGTGTGTGTGTGTGTGTGTGTGTGTGTGTGTGTGTGTGTGTGTGTGTGTGTGTGTGTGTGTGTGTGTGTGTGTGTGTGTGTGTGTGTGATGGGTTTACTAAGGTCAGACATTCACAGGAATACAAATGTGTCATGGATGACACACTTTCTTTTCTCGCTCTAACTCGTCCTGCCCTTCGCTTGACCCTCCTGTCTCTCGACCCAACACAACCACCCCTCTCTCTCTCTCTCTCTCTCTCTCTGTCTCTGTCTCTGTCTCTCTCTCGGTTTGTCCATTTCCTTTCTTATATTTTTCCAACCTGAGTTTCATATGTTGGGCTTTTTTCATTTTCTCCATGATCCCCTTGTTACCACTCTCCCTATTCATCCTGATCATCTTCACTTCCAGCGATATGTGTTCTTCCTTTCATTCCGTCTCAAGACCCTCTACTTCCATAACCAGACATAGCTGACTGCTGTGTACTTAAAGGTTTTCTTGTTGTTTTTTTTTATTATCTGTTAAGTAGTTTTTCACTCCGTTTAAAACCCCCTTGTGCCATACCACTCTGTTTTCATCATTGTATTATGATTAAATGTGTTGTTGTCACATCCATAAATACTTCAGTTGTACAAACCCCGTTTCCATATGAGTTGGGAAATTGTGTTAGATGTAAATATAAACGGAATACAATGATTTGCAAATCATTTTCAACCCATATCCAGTTGAATATGCTACAAAGACAACATATTTGATGTTCAAACTGATAAACATTTTTTTTTTTGCAAATAATCATTAACTTTAGAATATGATGCCAGCAACACGTGACAAAGAAGTTGGGAAAGGTGGCAATAAATACTGGTAAAGTTGAGGAATGCTCATCAAACACTTATTTGGAACATCCCACAGGTGTGCAGGCTAATTGGGAACAGGTGGGTGCCATGATTGGGTATACAAACAGCTTCCCAAAAAATGCTCAGTCTTTCACAAGAAAGGATGAGGCGAGGTACACCCCTTTGTCCACAACTGCGTGAGCAAATAGTCAAACAGTTTAAGAACAACGTTTCTCAAAGTGCAATTGCAAGAAATTTAGGGATTTTAACATCTACGGTCCATAATATCATCAAAAGTTTCAGAGAATCTGTAGAAATCGCTCCACGTAAGCGGCATGGAATGACCTCAGACGGCACTGTATCAAAAACCGACATCAATCTCTAAAGGATATCACCACATGGGCTCAAGAACACTTCAGAAAACCACTGTCACTAAATACAGTTCGTTGCTACATCTGTAAGTGCAAGTTAAAGCTCTACTATGCAAAGCGAAAGCCATTTATCAACAACATCCAGAAACGTCGCCGGCTTCTCTGGGTCCGAGATCATCTAAGATGGACTCATGCAAAGTGGAAAAGTGTTCTGTGGTCTGACGAGTCCACATTTCAAATTGTTTTTGGAAATATTCGACATTGTGTCATCCGGACCAAAGGGGAAGCGAACCATCCAGACTGTTATCGACGCAAAGTTCAAAAGCCAGCATCTGTGATGGTATGGGGGTGCATTGGTGCCCAAGGCATGGGTAACTTACACATCTGTGAAGGCACCATTAATGTTGAAAGGTACATACAGGTTTTGGAACAACATATGCTGCCATCTAAGTGCCGTCTTTTTCATGGACGCCCCTGCTTATTTCAGCAAGACAATGCCAAGCCACATTCAGCACTTGTTACAACAGCTTGGCTTCGTAAAAAAAGAGTGCGGGTACTTTCCTGGCCCCCCTGCAGTCCAGACCTGTCTCCCATCGAAAATGTGTGGCGCATTATGAAGTGTAAAATACGACAGCGGAGACCCCGGACTGTTGAACGACTGAAGCTCTACATAAAACAAGAATGGGAAAGAATTCCACTTTCAAAGCTTCAACAATTAGTTTCCTCAGTTCCCAATCGTTTATTGAGTGTTGTTAAAAGAAAAGGTGATGTAACACAGTGGTGAACATGCCATTTCCCAACTACTTTGGCACGTGTTGCAGCCATGAAATTTTAAGTTAATTATTATTTGCAAAAAAAAAATAAAGTTTATGAGTTTGAACATCAAATATCTTGTCTTTGTAGTGCATTCAATTGAATATGGGTTGAAAAGGATTTGCAAATCATTGTATTCCGTTTATATTTACATCTAACACAATTTCCCAACTCATATGGAAACGGGGTTTGTACACTGATGGCGATCAATCGCATGGTGCCATCCATGTTGAATCATTTTGGGAAATCTGGGTTAGTGTGTGAATTATCAAGAGACAATTCAGTCAGTACTACAGTAACATTTTTTATGTTGTCTATTGAAGTTTGCTTTAAAGGGGAACTGCGATATTTTTATGTTCGCCTATCATTCACAATCCCTATTTGAGACATGATCACATATGTGTTTTGTTTCAATACATTCTAAATCGTAAATAAACTCTGTTATGAGATTGCCAAAAAAGTAAATAATGGGATTCATCTATTCCGCCAATAAAGCACTCCAAATCAGACTAAAGTTCATTCATGTCAACAAATTCAAATGTGAAACTAATATGTGATAGGAACTCATTACATGCAAAGTGAGACATGTCAAGCATTTGTTATAATTTTCAAATCAATCAAAAGAAGGCTTACAATGTTATATAAAGTTAAAGTTAAAGTACCACTGATAGTCACACACACTAGGTGTAGTGAAATTACCCTCTGCATTTGACCCATTCCCTAGTTCCACCCACTGGGAGGTGAGGGGAGCAGTGAGCAGCAGCGGTGAGCCTGTATTATATATACATTTCATCTTGTAAATGTAATTACTGGAATAAAGAAACCTTTGCACAATAATCAACATTGTGTTCACCTGTGCATGCCGTGACCTGCATATTAACCAAGTATTGGTTATTGTAAGAGTTATTGACGAACAACTATTTCTAGCAACACGTCTCCTTAATCATAACGGTGCATACGGCAGCTCTAAACTTACTGAGCTACTGCTGCTGCATCCCCTCTAAGTTGGTAAAATGTTGTACTAGGTATTAAATCATGGAGCTCCCAATTTGTATAGTAGAAGGTTGTGGCCATAATCCCAGAAGTTGGTCAACTGAAATTAAATTTAGACCCAAAGACATTGCTAGGATATGCAGCAAAATGTTTGTTTGCTCAGAGTCTTTTTTGGGGGGGGGGGAGAGAGGTCTACTATGAATTTATAATCCAAACAGGTAACACAAGTTTTGTGCTGAGGGATATAAACATACCCTCAGTAGGCATCCCGGTGACAGCGGACATTGTACAGTAAGTGTTTGTTTTATTATGTCAATAGTTTGTATTTCTTGTTTAGCACTTAGCAATGGTTCTACATAATGCTTAGTGTTCCACTAGAACTTGGTCTGCTTAGCACCCAGCATCTATTTATTCAGGCTTAAAAATATAAGATTCTGGATCATCATTTGTCGGCGTTGACTCTCATGAAGTCTGCCATGATTAGGAGTGTTTTTTAATGTTGAAGAAAACAGCCAATGTTGCGGTGCACACTCAGGCGCATTGCAGTGTTGGCTCATCGCAGGGCCAACACAGATAGATGGACAACATTCACACTCACATTCACACACTAGGGCCAATTTAGTGTTGCCAATCACCCTATCCGCAGGTGCATGTCTTTGGAGGTGGAAATCGAACCCATGACTTTCCTATTGTGCACAAACCCCTGTCCCACCTTGCTGCCACAAATAATCATAAATGTGCTATATTACATAATACAGAACGTATATACAACGTTGTTGGAGGTTTTTGGATGATTTTAGAGTCCTTTAGGTAGAATGGATCAAATTCCCATTACATGCATTGTTAAACACCTCTTGCTAGTGTTGATTTATGATTTGGACTGCATAAAAAAAAGAAAAATATATGTGTTTCTTGTCTCATACAAGGATTGTAAAAAATAGATAATGATCGATAAAATTCAGCAAAAAGTACTGTTCCCATTTAAAGAGCCCCTCTTATGCTGACAACGTTGGCACTCACTGTATATGATAGTTCTGGACATACAAATGATGTCTACAGGTAAAATTACCCCCCATAATAGACACAGCAGAGAGTTTAAGCTTGTTTTCTTGTGAGTTTCAACACATTTTGTGGACACCTACAGAAGAATGCAGGCAATTTAATATTGTGTAGTACATGTTTTGGTAGCATCTTTATCCTGAATCATGAAATGTTCACTCAAAATAGCAAATATTTCTGCCAGATGCATTGTTGTAGGTCAGCATGTCAAGTGTTCCCTAAGAGAAGCAAACACGTTGGACAAAGTCTACAGCAATATTCAGAAAGTCTAAATAGAGCAAGACGACTGTCAGATCACATGTTCATGCTGTTAATCCCTCAGGAAGAAAGCCCCCACCCAAAACCACTAGAACTGTAAAAACATGGCAATAAGGTGCACTACACTTTCTACAGGACAGGAAGTGTGTGGATTGGGTGACAAGCTTAAAGTTCCTGGGCGTGCACATGGACACAGACCTCAAATGCGCTCCAACACCTTGGCGGTCGTGAGGTTGGCCCAACAGCGGCTCCACTTTCTGAGGATTTCCAGGAGGATCAACTTAAAGATGATGCTGCTGACCGTCATCTACCGCTGCTCCATTGAGAAGGTGCAGACATGTACTGCATCTCTGTGTGGTTCGCCAGGTGCACCATGGCCCAAAAAAGCCACTACAAAAGATCATCAACATCGCCCAAAGAAACATTGGCCAACCTCTCCCCTTCCTGCAGGACCTTTTATAGCACCCATTGTCTCAAGAGGGTACTTAGCATTTTGAGAGGCAGTACACATCCAGGACACCAGATGTTTTAGCTGCTGCCCTCAGGCAGAATATTCAGGGTGCTGAAAACACGGACTAATTGACCGAGGGCCAGTTTTTATAAAGTTAAAGTACCACTGATAGTCACACATACACTAGGTGTGGTGAAATTACTCTCTGCATTTGACCCATCGCCTTGTTCCACCCCCTGGAAGGTGAGGGGAGCAGTGAGCAGCAGTGGTGGCCGCGCTCGCGCTCGCTATAACCATAGCCATAGTCATGATAAATAAAAACATGTCGCTGTATAATGTGTCGTTTGAGACAAAAGTGAAATATCGGACAAGTGCACTCAGCAACCATAGGCAATGCATTTATTTAATAATCTTCTGCCAATGTTATTTTGTGTAATTTGTGTATAGGATTCCAGTTGTATATATGTTTATTTATATTTTTCCATGCATTTATCTTCTTCCGCTTATCTGAGGCAGCCTAAGCAGGGAAGCCCAGACTTCCCTCCCCCCAGCCACTTCGTCCAGCTCCTCCTGAGGGATCCTGAGGGTTTTCCAGGCCAGCTGGGAGATCTTGTCTCCCCCATGGCCTTCTACGAACATCTACCCAGGAAGCATACAGTGGGCATCTTGACCAGATGCCCTAACCAACTCATATGGCTCCTCTCAATGTGGAGGAGCAACACATCTTCTCACCCTATCTCTAAGGGAGGGCCCCGCCACCTGGCGGAGGAAACTAATTTCCGATGCTTGTACCTCTTATATTTTCCTTTCCGTCATAACCCAATGCTCATGACCATAGATGAGGATAGAAACATCGGTAAATTAAGAGCTTTGCCTTCCGGTTCAGCTCCTTCTTCCCCACGACAAATCGATACAGAGTCCACATTACTCCAGATGCTGACCCGATCCACCCGTTGATCTCACAATCAACTCTTCCCCCATGCAGTTGTGAACCAATGCAGTGAGAGCTAAAGATCCTGGCCAGATGAAAACAGCAGGACCACACTATCTACAAAAAGTAGAGACCTAATCTTGCAGCCAGCAAACCGGATCCCCTCAATGCCCTGACTGTGCCTACAAATTCTGTCTATAAACGTTGGAAACAGACCGGTGCCAATGGGCAACCCTGGGGGAGTCCAACGCTCACTGGAAAAAAGTCTGACTTACTGCCAGCAACGGGCACCAAGCTCTGATACCGATCATACAGGGAGCGGACCACCACAATCTGGAGGCCCGATACTCCCCAAACACTCCCTACAAGACTTCACAAGGGATACGGCGGAATGCCTTCTCCAAGTCCACAAAGCACATGTAGACTGGTGGGCAAACTCCCATGCACCCTGAAGGAGTGTAGAGCTGGTCCACAGTTCCACAACCAGGAGAAAAACCACACTGGTCCTTCTGAATTCGAGGTTCAACTATCCGGCGGAGCCTCCTGAATAGACCTTTCCAGGAAGGCTGAGGAGAGTGATCCTACTATAGTTGAAGCACAACCTCTCTTTCCCCTTCCGAAACAGCGGAACCACCACCGCGGTCTGCCAATTCAGGGGCATTTACTTATTTATTATCTACCTCTGTTTCACTAAGGGGAGAAACTGTGCCAAAATGTCGTTGAACTAGTGTAGTGTGTATGCTTGTACAAGGATATCAACGTTTCTTAGCTTGTAGCAATACAAACAAAGAAGGAGATCAGCCTACATACATTTTCAAATGATGGGAATATGAGGAAAGTATGGACCTCTTTAGTCAAATTGGCTCACGCAAAATGGGACGGACCATTAAGTGATCGTTTTAATGAAGAGGGATTTTGGTCGGAGTTTGGATGGAACATTTTCAAAAGACACAAGCCAAATGTGAACCCAAAAATTAGGAACAGCCTCAGAGGGAGAAAACATGAGTCAGAACTTGTGGACAAAAGGAGAAAGAAGAGCAGACCCAGCACTTAAAACAGGAGTCGGCAACCCAAAATGTTGAAAGAGCCATATTGGATCAAAAATACAAAAACCAAATCCTTCTGGAGCTGCAAAACATTAAGCCTTATGTAAATCTTATAATGAGGGAAACACAAGGTGTAAGTGTTTATATTAGCTATTAACTATCAAAATGATGCAAATCTTTGTTGACATAAATGTTGAAATGTAATATTTATTCTACCAATTTTTGTAACATTGGAAAACATTAGTAAAACTGCGGCTTCTCAGAGGGTGAGATAACTCCTGGAAATTACTTGCTTAGAATGGCCAAAGGCATAGATGTGTGTGTCCAAGTTAACGGCAGGCTGTCTTCTTCTAATTAATGTATTACAATATTTGGCAAGCTGGGTAACGTTTGCTGTGGTCTATGACGACATGGCACACAAACAACTATCAGACATGCAGCCAATATTACATACAGATAATGTGTCATGAGACATGCAAATATAAATTAAATACACAGAGGACATAAGTAAAGGAAATTAAATGAGCTCAAATATACCTACAAATGAGTCTTAATGATGCATTTTGTACATAGAGCTAGCCTAAATAGCATGTTAGCATCGATTAGTTTGCAGCCATGCACTGACCAAATATGCCTGATTAGCACTCCACACAAGTCAATAACATCAACAAAGCTTACCTTTGTGCATTCACACACAGCATGAAACGTTCGTTGGACAAAATGAGACAAAGAAGGAGTGGCAAAAACCACGTCTTACTGTGGCAGGTCGGAGAAAGTTGTACATATAAACAAACTATGGTGCGTTCAATGACTACCAAAATTAGTAGGACAAAAAGGCGCTCGCAAAATCCTATCATCAGTGAAGCATGTTTAATATAAACAGTGGGATTTCTAACAATTAGGAAGGTTTGTGTCATGTTTACTGTCTTACAGAAACAATATTAAAACAAAGACACCGACACCTATTTAATAATACCACTAACATTTGACAACCAAACAATTACACAAGGCAACTCGGTAAAGAATCTGGGTATTATCTTCGACCCAACTCTCTCGTTTGAGTCACACATTGAGATTGTGACTAAAACGGCCTTCTTTCATCTCCGTAATATCGCTAAAATTCGTTCCATTTTGTCCACCAGCGACGCTGAGATCTTTATTCATGTGTTCGTTACGTCTCGTCTCGATTACTGTAACATGTAGCATAGTTTCGGGCTTCCCTATGTCTAGCATTAAAAGATTACAGTTGGTACAAAATGCGGCTGCTAGACTTTTGACAAGAACAAGAAAGTTTGATCACATTACGCCTATACTGGCTCACCTGCACTGGCTTCCTGTGCACTTAAGATGCGACTAGGGATGATGTTCATTAAGAAATTATCGAGTTCGAGCCCATTATCGAATCCTCTTATTGAACCGATTCCTTATCAAATCTCTTATTGAATCCAGATAGGTTGTTGTGTGTGCTCTGAGTTCCAAAAGCCATAGATGTTATATGACTGGGCCGGCACGCTGTTTATATGGAGGAAAAGCGGACGTGACTGAGGACAGCATGCGGCCGTTATAGGGTGAAGGTTTCAGGTGAGAGAGGACGCTAAAGGCACGCCCCCAGTGAGCATATAATGCTGCTATGTGCGTTGTAAATAAATAAAAATTGGAGACAAACACATCACCAACATGGACGCTCACTTTCGACATCTGGAGAAGAGGGGACCAGCACAGTAGCGAATCGATACGCACAACGGGGCAAGAGAAGTCGGCTTTTACTGTTGTGCTAGCTTGCTATGCTAATGGATAACGAGAATTACTTTGAAAATGAGGAGAGGGAATCTGGCGTGTTTGATGGAGAACTTGCCCAGCTGTTCATTTAGGACACAGAAAATGAGGACTTTGATGGATTTGTGGATGAGGATTGATCAAAAAATAATGTGAGTACATTGATAAATACTTCAATAAAGTACAACCGAACTCAGCTTTGCTCCTGCTGCCTTTTTAAAACAGCGTCCATGCATGCTAGTGTATGTTTTAAGCGAACGTATGTTTAAGCTAGCGTATGTTAAACCATGCCTGCGCCCAAAAATACGCTGTGCCTTAATAATGCGTTAAATACAGAAATAGCACCTGCAACTGACACGGCGCTTTTTAATACGGTGCGCCCTATGGTCGCGAAAATACGGTTTAGTGGCTTTGATAACGAGAACCGGTTCTCAAAAAGGGATTCAAATCCATGGAATCGGTTCTTTTTAGAGATGCCGATAAATGCGTTAAAATGTAATATCGGAAATTATCGGAATCGTTTTGTTTTTTTAATCAGTATCGTTTTTTTTTGGGTTTTTTTTATTAAATCAACATAAAAAACACAAGATACACTTACAATTAGTGCACCAACCCAAAAAACCTTCCTCCCCCAATCACACAAAAGGGTTGTTTATTTCTGTTATTAATATTCTGGTTCCTACATTATATATCAATATATATCAATACAGTCTGCAAGGGATACAGTCCGTAAGCACACATGATTGTGCGTGCTGCTGGTCCACTAATAGTACTAACCTTTAACAGTTAATTTTACAAATTTTCATTAATTACTAGTTTATATGTAACTGTTTTTATATTGTTTTAATTTCTTTTTTATTCAAGAAAATGTTTTTAATTTATTTATCTTATTTTATTTTATAATTTTTTTTAAAAGTACCTTATCTTCACCATACCTGGTTGTCCAAATTAGGCATAACAATGTGTTAATTCCACGACTGTATGTATCGGTTGATATCGGTATCGATAATTAAAGACTTGGACAATATCGGAATATCGGATATCGGCAAAAAGCCATTATCGGGCATCCCTAGTTCTTTTCTTATCGAACAATCGGGAGAACCAGTTTCGAACATCATCCCTAGATGCGAATTTTAAGGTTTTACTACTTATGTATAAAATACTAAACGGTCTAGCTCCATTCTATCTTGCTGATTGTATTGTACCATATGTCACGGCAAGAAATCTGCGTTCAAAGAACTCCGGATTATTAGTGATTCCCAGAGCCCAAAAAAAGTTTGCGGGCTATAGAGTGTTTTCTATTTGGGCTCCAGTACTCTGGAATGCCCTCCCGGTAACAGTTAGAGATGCTACCTCAGTAGAAGCATTTAAGTGCCATCTTAAAACTCATTTGTATACTCTAGCCTTTAAATAGACCCCCTTTTTAGACCAATTGATCTGCTGTCTCTTTTCTGCTCTGCCTCTCCTTCGTGGAGAGGGGGGCACAGATTAGGTGACCACAGATGAAGCGCTAGCTGTTCAAAGTTGGGACCTGGGGTGGACCACTCATCTGTGAATCAGTTGGGGACGTCTCTGCGCTGCTGACTTGTCTCCACTCAAGATGATCTCCTGCTGGCCCCAATATGGACTGGACTCTCACAATATTAACTAGATCCACTCGACGCCCATTGCACCTTCTGGCCTTAGTCAGACCACCAAAGATGGGTTATGGATGAGTCAATGACTTGCTGGAAGACCCATCCATAATCCATCTTAAAACTTAAGTGAGTGGCTCAACGGGAAGCATATTGAGATCTTGGAGTGGTCTAAGTACTGTAGTTTCCAGTACTTGAGCCAATAGATAATTTGTAAAGGAAGCTCCATGATGAAAATAAGTAACACAGAGACAGACGACCTCAACGCTTTCAGGATTTGAAGAGTATTTGTAATGAGCAGTGGACCAAATTCCTTCCTATAATGTTTGCAACCACACAAAACATCTGATCTGAAGGTTTTCTACACCAAGTATCAAAGATGGGTACTGGAATTTTTATCAGCATCAACACAATCCCAAACGGTACTACCGTGTACTGATTCACATAAAATTAAACAGCAGCATATGTTGATATCTTTTATTGCACATAATGTCATGTCCGAAACCGGCTCAAGCACTTGGTGGGCAAACAGGCGTATTTGTAAATTCCCATGCAAAAAAAAGAAGTATGACTGATAGAAAGCAATCAAAAGTTAGGGTTCCACTTTTCAAAATACACTAGCTCAATGCTAATTTATATTGAGTTTGCTATTTACATGCTACTGACTATATTTGGTAATGAAAACTGCAACCAAGATGCTTGTTAAAAACATCAGGTGTGAAATAAATAGAATACTTACAGTATGAACTCTTTGTAAAGACTCATCAAAATGCATGACTGGCACATTCAACTTAACAGCAAAGACGACTTCCTGACTACGGCAACTACAGCTAGGACAAACCTAAATGAATGCATACTTGCAAATGACACACAGATGTCTAAGAAAATAAGATGTAACAACTCGACCGCACAGTTATTATTAGCTCAGAGTTAAATATTTTGCTGTGCTAAAATCTCTTTGTTAAACATTTGTAGAAGTTTAAAACGATCACAATTTCTGCTAATGTCAGTTAGCATGTCAATGGGGCCGACCATTGTATGTTAGCATTAAGCCAGCGGCATAAGAGTCAAACTTTATCCTGTATGGTTAGATTGCTTTTTTTTTTTTAGTTTATATCACACAGTATTATTGAGTTATTGTGATCCCTATATGGATGCACACTTCATGTGTACACAGTATAATGTACTTTCCTCTGGGCGCTTAGTTTCGCAGTAACTTCATTGTGGAGACTATAAATAAATAACCTCAAGTTAAAAGTATTTTAATCTCTAATTCAAAAGACTGTTTACTTATGTGCCAAACTAAATTACAACATTCATGAGGGCAAAATAACATATGCAAATAAACAGGGGTTGTTCAAATTGCAGCCTGTCGTACATTATAATAATAAAATAAGCAGCCACATCTGAAAAATACAGCAACATTAATATAATGTAGCAATAAAAAGATATGTTGATACAAATAAGCCACCTTGTCTTTGAATACGCATATAACAATTTATTTTAGCCTTTTTAACAGACATAATAGCAGTTATAAAAATTATGAGGCCTTCACCTCCACAAATTAGTTGCCAGTATGTAGGAAATACTGCTATATTATTAAACAATTTAACTTTTATCAACACTATGTGTACATTATCGTTTTAAATGTATCGTCAATCACCACTAAGCGTTCAATTACCTGTTGTATTCACATTAATTACTATATTTATATTTTATTCAATTTAATTAAATAAATATAAGTCTCTTTAACTTCTTCAGTGACCCAACCCTTAACCCCACCGCCCCTCTCCAAAAAAAACCCCCAAAAAACAGCTCGTTTATAACTTTGTAAGGGGGTAAAAAATATATCCGTACAGATATGGTCAATTTGTACATTTCTATCTTTATTTCTATTTGCTGTCATTTAGTAAAATAAAAACGGTAATAATCATCTCAGAGACAATCATTACACATTTACTGTAGATTCTTAAATTAATTAAATAAACAATACAGTGGTACATTGTTTTTTGATAACTTTCAATAACTAGCGACATTTGGAGGCTTCAATTTGAATAGCTCGAGCTCACCTGTCTCCCCTGACCACATGTCCCTGGGGTGCATGTGTGTGCATGTGCGTCCCTCTGTCTCAAGAGTCACTCAGAGGATCAAGTGGCCTGTGGTTGTCAAGGGTAACAAGGTGGTACGCTGACATTCAAACAAACACTGTGATTTCTCATGGGACCACTGATTGGATGCGGCGCAGCCTGCTGGGATTCTCGTTTCCCGTGGCGATAGCAACCGAGCGATAACACCAACCATCTGACCCTCATAATGTGTGTGTGTGTGTGTGTGTGTGTGTGTGTGTGTGTGTGTGTGTGTGTGTGTGTGTGTGTGTGTGTGTGTGTGTGTGTGTGTGTGTGTGTGTGTGTGTGTGTGCGTGCGCTGCCATCTGCGCTGAAAGAATAAAATATGTAGAAATGTTAAACTGAATTGTCCGATGTATTCGGTTTACAATGGTATAGTTTGTTACGAAAAATCAACATGAGTGATTAATTACTGAGTTAAAGGGGAACATTATCACAATTTCAGAATGGCTAAAACCATTAAAAATCAGTTCCCAGTGGCTTATTATATTTTTCGAAGTTTTTTTCAAAATTTTACCCATCACGCAATATCCCAAAAAAAAGCTTCAAAGTGCCTGATTTTAACCATCGTTATAAACACCTGTCCATTTTCCTGTGACGTCACATAGTGAAGCCAACACAAACAAACATGGCGGAAAGAACAGCAAGCTATAGCGACATTAGCTCGGATTCAGACTCAGATTTCAGCGGCTTAAGTGATTGAACAGATTACGAATGTATTGAAACGGATGGTTGTAGTGTGGAGGCAGGTAGCGAAAACGAAATTGAAGAAGAAACTGAAGCTATTGAGCCATATCGGTTTGAACCGTATGCAAGCGAAACCGACGAAAACGAAATGACAGCCAGCGACACGGGAGAAAGCGAAAACAAATTCGGCAATCACCTTCTAACCAACGATTGGTATGTGTTTGTTTGGCATTAAAGGAAACTAACAACTATGAACTAGGTTTACAGCATATGAAATACATTTGGCAACAACATGCACTTTGAGAGTGCAGACAGCCCAATTTTCATCAATTAATATATTCTGTAGACATATCCTCATGTCAGCAGGCCAGGGAAGATAGGGTCGATATTCTTCTCTTGACGGTGTGAGCCAAGACATCCAGGGGGTTTAGCTCGCTCGTCTGCGGGAACAAACTGCCGCCATTGCTTGCCGTGCTACCAAGGCCCTCTGTCCCTGAATTGCTCACACACTCCGGCAGATTCAATGGGGGTCTGGCGGCAGATTTCTTTGACTTTATCGTTGGAAATGCATCTGCTTTGAGTGTCGCAGGATATCCACACATTCTTGCCATCTCTGTCGTAGCATAGCTTTCGTCGGTAAAGTGTGCGGAACAAACGTCCAATTTCTTGCCACTTTCGCATCTTTGGGCCAATGGTGCAACTTGAATCCGTCCCTGTTCGTGTTGTTACACCCTCCGACAACATACCGACGAGGCATGATGTCTCCAAGGTACGGAAAACAGTCGAAAAAACGGAAAATAACAGAGCTGATTTGACTCGGTGTTTGAGAAAATGGCGGATTGCTTCCCGATGTGACGTCACAACGTGACGTCATCGCTCCGAAAGCGAATATTAGAAAGGCGTTTAATTCGCCAAAATTCACCCATTTAGAATTCGGAAATCGGTTAAAAAAATATATGGTCTTTTTTCTGCAACATCAAGGTATATATTGACGCTTACATAGGTCTGGTGATAATGTTCCCCTTTAAACTGAATTGTCCGATGTATTCGGTTTACAATGGTATAGTTTGTTAGGAAAAATCAACATTAGTGATTAATTACTGAGTTAATGTTGAGTTTACTTCCCAGTGTTTTGCACGCAACGTATCAACCACACACACACACACACACACACACACACACACACACACACACACACACACACACACACACACACACACACACACACACACACACACACACACACACACACACACACACACACATCCCCGAATAAATGGTTAATTTAGATACTGTAATTTGGTGCTGACGTCTACTTTTTACATCTCTCCCTCTCTGTGGTACAAGCAACTATTCAAAGCAGACCAACTACTTCATCCTGGAAATATTGCACTTTAACCAACAAGGAACTTTATTTTACTAAAAATGATCAACTACACTTGTACTGTTATTGCCGTTGCTTTATTTTGCAGGGAACTTTGTCTGCTCATTGTGGGCGAAGACGGTGGCGGAATCCATGACGGGACCCCCTAAACCCAAACCATAAAGCTCTTCCTAAAATATTTTTACAACATACGCATGCCTCTCTGGGTTTACCATCGACAAGCTGTAACCAGGTTCTGAAAAGTTAGCCAGCCACTTTTGCTGAAATTGGCATTTTCCCGTCCTTGTTTTTCATTTACAATATATATTAATATATCTCCTGTATGAAAAAACTTGAACTATGCATTTGTTTGTGTCTTGAGCACAGCGAATGCAGCCTCTCTCCAATGCGCATACCTTCAGCACTGACAAAAAAAGTGGGTTTCATCATAGATGGACAGTATAAAATGCCCATAAAAAGCATGATAACATAAATGTGCAGTAAATAAGAGTGTCTCCGTGGTGATGACCCATAAAATAAATGTAAAATCCTCATTTGAATAAGGCGGTCTGCACCATTTTTCAAATGCACACGCAGTCTTAGTAGATCATACGCAACACGCCCACTAATAGTACACACAATTTTAAAGATCGCACACGCTGTTTAGCGCATGGTATTTAGATCAAAACAGGCCCTATGTGTACCATCCAATCTTAACCTCAGTCTTACACCCTTGCACAACACAGTGTCTGGAGACACTTTTTCATTGAGTGCCAACACTTCTCGCACGTCTGGCGAGACGTGCTCCCCATTGCAATCAATGCACCCCCTCCATCTGTGCATGCATTTGAATCCAGAAAATGCGGAAATTAAATTGGTCAATGAAAAACTATTTTACGAGTTTAATCGTTATATTAACTACAGTTTATGTTTTTATTTTGTCTTTTCTTATACATGTTTCACACTACTAACGATCCAATGTATGAATAGGTCAAACGGGGGTTTACAGTTGATGATGCGCGGGCTCGTTTAAGTATGTTCAATGTGAAATGTAAATGTTGGTCTTATGAGGTTTCCAGTAAAAAGAGTGATTAGTTGAAATATGTATTGCTGTATTTGTGTTTCACAATGACAACATTCAAATATCATAGTAAATACAATACGATGAGAAGGTTTTTACTCATGTAGAAATGTATATGACTCATCATTAGCAGTGTCAACACATGATTATTCTTTGTAGGCTTGCAGTTCCTACCTGGTTCTCGAAGCAACAGTTGAGCCAGTGCCTGTGAGCTGCCAGCGATGTTCTCTGCCACACACTGATAAAATCCTTCATCTGACTTGACCAAACCCAAAATCTGCAGGTTACTGCCATCCTAAACAAACAAACAAAAAAAATTTCATAAACCTAAACAGTATGTGGAAAAACTGTGTGAGGGCATCAATCCAACATTTTGTGATTTGACTGTAGGTTATGGAATCAGGGATGATAAGTAGGGTTTTAACGGTTCGCCATAAACACTGTCAATTTTAAGGTCACACTTTGGTTCACTTTGGCTACATTTTACGGAGAGAGTTTGAAGTCTTTTTGAGCAACCAAACAAAAGGATTTGTAACCAAAAAAAATGGTTTTGAGATTTCAAAACATTGTAAACAATAATAAAGATTTGCAAACACATATTTCCTTAAATTGCATAAATGTTTGGGTTGTAATTGTTTTATATTCCATTGTAAATCTTTCTTTTTGAGTTAATTTTGTATTTGTTTATTTGGTAAAAAAAAAGTTTTTGAGGATAAAGGGGTCGTATGATTTTTTGGTAACACTTTAGTATGGGGAACATATTCACCATTAATTAATTGCAAATTAGTAACATATTGGCTCTTAAATAGTGATTACTAAGTACTTATCAATGCCTTATTCTGCATTGCCTTAGTATACAACCAGTCAGCCATTAACTAAGAGTCTTCCCTCAATAACCTCAGAATGATTGCTTATTAGTACTAAGTAAGGAAGTTGTTGTATATGATTCTCCCTTTAATACCACTTAATTAATATGGTCTGTTCTTACATAACAAAACACAAAACTACAATAACCCTAACCCTTAAGTCTTTGTTACTTATAATATGTTCCCCTAGTATCCAAATAACTCTAAATGAAGTCTTTCTTACTTAGAATATGTTACCGATTTTTTTTCATTTTTTTTTTCATTTTGGTCTGTATAACATCTAATGATGGTTCTTTGGTCAAATTATGCATAGATTTCGCTGTAAAGATTCATCTTCAAGGCATTTTTAAAAAAAATAGCTTGTGTTGAGTTGTGTTGGAGACAGTGTGGCGCGATTGGAAGAGTGGCCGTGCCAGCAACCTGAGGGTTCCTGGTTCAATCTCCACCTTCTACCAACCTCGTCACGTCCGTTGTGTCCTTGCTCCTGATGGGTCGTGGTTAGGGCCTTGCATGGCAGCTCCCGCCATCAGTGTGTGAATGTGTGATTGTGGAAATAATGTCAAAGCGATTTGAGTACCTTGAAGGTAGAAAGGCGCTATACAAGTATAACCCACTTATCATTTTGAGAGGCGTAGTTGTTAAATGCAAATGAAGCCCTCCTTACCGTACCCCCTCACACTGACTAGCCTTTTGTTGTAGGTCAGACATAGCTTTTTCCTAGTTTAGCTCCTATCTCACTGAAAGGATACACTCTGTATCCCATAACAATGTGACCTCGGAGTACATTAAAGGGGAACTGCACTTCTTTGGGAATTTTGCCTATCGATCACAATCATTTTGAGGGACAAGAAGACGCATGTCCTTTTTTTTAAAACATTATTTTAAAGATGATAAAAAACGCTTGAAAGATGCGGCTAAACCTCTTCACCAGACGTCTGTAACTGTGGCAGAAATCAGATCAAAGTTGTACACATTATTAATGTATTGTAAATTTGATTCATTGTATATTTTGTAACATAACACAGTCTATATCCTATGAGCATCCTGTGGACAGGTGTTGAAAATGTGCATGTTCTTGCTATACCACTTAAGGCAGTGCACCTGGTTTGTCCAATGTAACTGTTATGTCCATATCAAATAAATAAATAAATACAAGTGTACCCCGCCTTCCGCCCGATTGTAGCTGAGATAGGCTCCAGCGCCCCCCGCGACCCCAAAGGGAATAAGCGGTAGAAAATGGATGGATGGAAGTCATTGTTGTAGCCTTCAAAGCCCTCTAAAACAACTTCAAAACCCTCCAACATTTTATATACACACTGCAAGTCTATATACAATGTAGTAATCATAACAATATGTAATATGTTAAATATTTATTGTATTTTGATCATTTTAATCATTTCCGGGACTGATTTCTTTCGCGCATTGATTTCTGTTTCCATAGCAGTGCACGTCTGACTTCTGGCAACATATGTGTTCCGGAATCAAACACGAGTGTTTTCTAATCATGACAGACTTGGTAACAGACAACAAAGACAACTAATTGAGTAAAAATGAGGATTCACACACATTAGGTGAAGTGAAATTACCCTCTGCATTTGACCCATCCCCTTGTTCCACCCCCTGGGAGGTGAGGGGAGCAGTGAGCAGCAGCGGCGGCCGCGCCCGGGAACCATTTTGGTGATTTAACCCCCAATTCCAACCCTTGATGCTGAGTGCCAAGCAGGGAGGTAATGGGTCCCATTTTAACAGTTTTTGGCCAGGGTTTGAACTCACAACCTACCGGTCTCAGGGCGGACACTCTAACCGCAAGGCCACTGAGCATGTCTACTACTGCTTATAGAAGCCAGCACAAAGGAAGAATGAGACGTTGGAGCAGACGGAAGCCGGGAAAGTGAGGTGAAAGCGATATTGGCACTATAAATATGGAATTTGGAGCCTGGCTATTTCGACATAAATGACGTGCTTACCCAAAATCAACAGGAAACGTCCCCAGTCAGTTGGACCAGATGAACAACTGTCCATCGAGTGAGTCACTTTAATATTATAATGATACACGCAACACGCCATATGTATTAGTACATCTACAGTGCATACGCTGTCCTGCAAGTTCAGCTGTGTACAAGCAAAACATGAAATGTGGGCTAATACTTCACAGATACTGTAAAATGACTGTTCATGTTATTCAGTCAGTATCGACTGGTGTCGTATCGCAGTGTTGTGCATTAAAAACTCAAACGCGTTTGGTGCTGACGTATAAGTGAGCTTATCTTTTGCCGTATCCAGCTTTTACGGCTAATTCCGTAGCATGGCGATGTGTTACGCTCAAAAAGTGTTCCTCTGTTTTTGCTCTTACAATAACAATATCGCTACAGCTTGGTTATTATACACGTTACGGAAACGTAAATGAAGTATTGTTGATGGTTTTTGAATGCATTTTTAAAGTGATATAGAGGTAAAATCGATTGCTCCCATTAGCTTTATTGCGAGGCACTTAGAACGAGCCGTTTTTATATGTTAGAAAGCGGATTTTTAAAAAAAATATTTTGTCTTCTTGTCTCTCATAAGGATTGTGAACGACAGGTAAAATTCCAAAAAAAGTGCAGTTACCCTTTTAAAGTCACTTGCGGAGTTCCACACGATTTGTTTCTTGGCCCTGTACTTTTCAGCATTTATATGCTGCTGCTTGGCAAAATCATACGCAAATATAGTGTTAGCTTTCACTGTTATGCTGATGACACTCAACTTTACATCCCCCTGAAGCTGTTCAACATGCCAGATTTGGGAATTTGGGTTCTGTATAAGCCCCCCAAAATTTAAATCAAACCATGGAGGCATGGCAGAAATATTTAAAAAAAAACATCTTGCCTTCCTTGATACTTGATAGGAGTCGTTTGAAATTCGCCCCATTTTGACCTAAGCAGAAATCTCCATATATGGTAGAGATTTACCCGAAGGGCTCCTTCTTTTCTATCCTCTTGTTGTGGGGCAGATTGGCTTGTACATGCACATGGGTCGTCCACTGGATACAAAGCAGCGTTTAGTTCTAATTAATACCTGTCAGTAGACTCAATATGGAAGCGCTAAAATCTAGATGCGGAGGTACGAACACCGCACACAAAACGGCATATCCTAAAGAGACAATTAGAAAGTGGCTTGAAGATCGTTTGTCAAACATATTCTAAGAAGTGTTTAAAATGTGGAAAAAAATCATAATATGACCCCTTTAATTAAATTAAACAATGGATGTGCAGCAACTTTTTGCATCTTAATGTCAAAAAAACAGAGATGTCGATTATCAGTCCTGCTGGAAACAAGCTCCTTTTTAAGGATACCACCTTAAATTTTGACAAAAAAACAATTTTCTAAAGCGACTCGGTGTAGAATTGCTGTATTATTTTCAACCCAACTCTCTCGTTTGAGGTGCACATTAGGAATGTTACTAAAACAGCCTTCTTATATCCCCGTAATATTGCTAAAATATGTAAATTTTGTTCACCAATTACAGTGAGATCATTATACATATGTTTGTTACATCTCGTCTCGATTACTGTAATATTTTATTTTCGAATCTCACCGTGTAGCATTAAAAGATTGCAATTAGTATAAAATGTGGCTGCTCGACTTTTGACTATAACAAGAAAGTTCGATCATACTATGCCTATACTGGCCTACCTGAACTGGCTACCGGTACACTTAATGTGGGATTTTTAAGGTTTTATTACTTACATTCAGAATTATCTTTCTGATTGTATTGTGCCATACAATAAATCCTGAAATCTGCATTCCAAGAACATCGGCTTTTTAGTGATTCCCAGAGCCCAAAAAAGTCTACAGGCTCTTGAGCGTTTTCTATTCGGGCTCCAGTACTCTGGAATGCTCTATTGGCAAAAGTTAGAGATGCTATTTCAGGAGAAGCATTCAAGTCCCACCTTGAAAATCATTGATATACCCTAACTTTTGGATAGATCCTGTTTAAACCAGTTGACCTGCCGCTTTTCTTTTCTGCTCTGCCCCCATCTCCTGCATGGAGAGGATACCAGGTGGTCATGGATAATTTCTCGAGTGGTACCAGTCTGGAAGAACCGCTGGCTGGTCCAAGTCGTGAACCGGGGTGGGCCACTCTTCAATGCACAGCAGGTGACGTCTTTGTGTTGCCGACTTGTCTACTGCAAGAATATTCCCCTACGACCCTCTGTTAGTTTCCCGATGGACTGGACTCTCACATTGTCTATTAATGTAATAATTTAATAATTGTACCCATTCGGCATCCATTGCAGACGGTCACCCTGAAGGTGTGTACCAACATCTGTGGTCCCTTCCCAAGGTGTCATTTTATTCCAGTTTGGGCTTTTGAAGTGTTTCCTTGCCTGGATGTGGGTTAAGAACAGAGGATGTCCTTGTGGTTTGTGAAACCCTTTAAAGCACTTGTGATTAAGGGCTATATAAATAAATTGTGATTGATTAATTGATTGATACTCCAGTTTCTGGATTACCGCCCTACGATCTGAGCCACGCTACACTATGATGTACTACTATGTGGGCTTTGTACCGAGGATGTCGTTGTGGCTTGTGCAGCCCTTTGAGACACTTGTGATTTAGGGCTATATAAATAAAGATTGATTGATTGATTGATATTACAGATACGGCTATGTTTATTGTTTATATCCTTGTACCAACTATATTCCACAAAACATTGTAAAGACTAAAGCCAAAAGCGATTCAGAAACTCCACATATTTTGGGCAGTATTGTAGACTTTTTCATCATAACATTATCACCAAAGTGTTTGCCCATGTGGGAAAATGTCAATCCCCTTTAACATATAAAGGTATGGAGCATGCTTCAAAAACCTGTTCCACATATGACATGAACTGAATTGAATGCAATCATTGGACTTTCCGTTTGTGTGTGTGTGTGTGCGTGTGTGTGTGTGTGTGTTTTCGTCTTGGCTCTGCTTGGCTCACCACTATTTGGAAGTAGTCACTCGGGATAACTTCCTCTCCATTCTTTAACCAGCGGATAGTCGGTGCTGGGTTTCCTGTCACTGCACACTCCAGCTCGATGTCGGTGGATTCGTAGGCATATGTGTTCGTTGGATAGTTGAGGAACTGAGGCGGAACTGTAAAAAATAAACACCAGACAGAAATAAGCATCAAAGGAATAGTACAAGTCCCACACAAGTCTGTTCTAAAAACTCAGCAACTCTTTGGTCGCTTTTTCTTGATGATGTGTTAAATGTCAGAGCTTATGCAGAAACAAAAACATATTCAACAAAGATTTGTAAATGGTTCCTCCAATTATGACAGTATTAATTCTTAAACTGTGTGACTGCTTTTTTCTTGGGTTACTGGAGACTTTGAGAGACCCTGACGTGAAAGCACATATTAGTTTTAAAGTGCCCCTTTTATGCTAAAAACATTGGCAATTATTTCATAGGTCTGGACCTAAACCTGATGTCTACAGATAAAACTGCCCCAAAATTAGAATAGAAAAATAGAAACGAGTAGCGATTGTAGGCTTGTTTTCAAATGAGTTTCAGCACATTTTGGAACACAGACTTTTAGCTCCAAAATGTGGGCGGGCCTGCATCAGCCTGCTGACGTCACTTACAAAAGACTGACGCAATGTTATTTTGCGTAGTATGTATTTTGGTAGCATCTTTATCCTGAATCACAATATTTTCCCGCAGTATTTGAAGGAATTAACAAATATTTCAGGTTGTACAACTAATTACAACTAAAGAAGGGTTCAGTTTGCATTTATTTCCAAATGATGGGAATATGCACAAAATATGGACCTCACCAATCAAATTGACTCACCTAAAGTGAGACGGACTGAACCAGAGACATACAGATTACCAATGTACAAGGTTGTGGTCATAAGCCAAAAAGTGGGTCATCTTTCAGATTCCACTCGTTACCAACTAAAACTCCAGACAAACTAAAGCAATGAATAGTCAACTTGGACCTGGCGACATCGGTCGGCATCCTGAAAGCGAACATTGTAAGTAATTGTTTGTTGTTGTCGAATAAATGCATGGCAATAGGGCGGCTAGTTTTTTTGTTTGTACAGAGCAAGCTTGACAGTGTAGTGTAGTTGTAACAAGCATTACGTGCTGCATGTATCATGATATATATTACAGTGACTAACTCGATGGACCGTTGTCTGGGCCTGCTTGCCGGGTAAGTTTGTTTTAGTTGATTTTGGGTAAGTGGAAAAAAGTCTCTACCGCTGCAAAGTTTTTTAGCGCAAACAATTTGTCTTTCGTTGTGATGAAGTTTATTTGAGCGATGTCTTCCCTGCCAGGCATATTAAAGCCTTTTCATCAATAATAATAGAGTGTGCCACTCAGTGCAGCAGAATCACTCCAATTCTGTCAGCAAGCTCCACATTTACACCACCAAGTCATGCCGGTCCTGACTCTCTCGGCTCCGTTTGTTGACGGAAGTAGGAAGTATGTTGCTATGAGTACTGAAATCAATGCGCGCAGGAAAGAAGCTTGCTTAAAATGGCCAAAATACGGTAAATGTTGTATACATTACATACTATGAATGTTTCTGCTACTACATTTTATACATACTTACAGC
Source organism: Nerophis lumbriciformis (assembly GCF_033978685.3). Taxonomy (NCBI): domain Eukaryota; kingdom Metazoa; phylum Chordata; class Actinopteri; order Syngnathiformes; family Syngnathidae; genus Nerophis; species Nerophis lumbriciformis. Next base: position 23,050,979 of record NC_084567.2, on the reverse strand, counting down.
ATGTATATAAACCAATGGAGGCTTTAGACATTGTTTTAGAGGGCTTGGAAGGCAACATTGGTGACTCCATTAGCTGCAATGTTAACTGCATCTTGCAGGCGTTTTTTTAATCTTTAGAACCCTAGCTATAGATAGAGCGCACCGGTATATAAGATGCACCCACTAAATTTTAGAAGAAAAAAATATTTTTCAATATACTAGCCGCACCAGATTATAAACCACAAATATATACGTTGTGAAATGTCATTTACACAGTAATATTCTGTAAATGTTTATTTACATACTTTAATTGTTTCCAAATGATGACTCTACCACAGCAGTAAAAAAAACGGCTGATCAAACAAAACACAAGTCATTGTCATGGACCGACTAGCTGTGGAAGCTAGCTCTCCAATCAGCTAAACAGACTCAATAACTCCATGGTAATGTCATGGTGTGTTTACTGAGGAATTTGTAAACTGAAACAATACAAAAAGAATGCTGTTTTAAGTTAACACTAACACAGACACTCGTAAACGTGTTAGCATATTAGGCAACGCTAACGACACAGGCATCATATGATAGCACGTACAAATAAATACGCATGAATACACTCATGAATATATAACACATGGGACAGTTTAGTGAGTATAAACAGTTTTAGTTATACTGTGAAACTTACAAACGTGGCTTGGAGTGATGAATAAAGAATTCACACGAGTAGAAACGCTATAGACGGCTAAAAGAAAATTAAAAAAAAATCTCAACCCGTAAATGTAAGGACCCTGCAGCCCATGCAGTGAGCAAATTTGTCCAAAAGAGGAGTATAATTTGCAGCGATCATTTTCATGATTCTGACTTCAAAGAAGAAGTGTGTTGGAGGAATAATTTAAAATACTCAAGCCAGATGTGATCCCAAAAATCAGGAACACCCTCAGGAGAGAAAGATTAAGTTGTCCCCTCTGCACTTGGCATGATAATAATAAATATACTAAAATCAAGCCAACAAGTCAAACCTGCAAGTTCATGCAAATTGCAAGGCCGGCCCATTTTTAATGACTAATACAACTCCCATCTGGCAAGCAAAATGCATTATACATAGAGTTGTTCTTCCGTCCAGTGGTTCCATTGAGCAGTTTTACTGATCAGTACTGATTTAGACTCTCTGCGGAACATTCTGTTTTTGTGTGTCTCAGGCTGTGTTTTAGTCAGAGATAATGGTGCCTCAGTGTGTCGTTGTTGGTGCAGTCCAGTTTAAAGGAAATGATTAGCTCTTAATTAGAGCATTACTGCAGTAATAAAGTTTTACCTACTGATAATGACATGTTGATAGAAAACACATGCAGCTACCCTACGTTTAAACTCAGACTCCTCTTTTCTTTCTTTTAATTTTCCTACGTCTATGACCTGGTTCCACTAATTGTTCATTTACTTATACATTTTACACATTTTTTACATCGTACTGTCCAGTGTACGTCGGCCTCCCCTCTGTCTTCCCCTGTTTGCATTTGTAAAGACACTAATTCTCTTAACCTATGTTAATAATGTTCCAATAATGATATTAGAAAGGTATTCTGATTGCTCTACTTGGTCTGTGCTGTATCCATCATTTTACCTTAAGCACTCATGTTTTCTTTTCTTCCTAAAAACACAGTTATTTGCTTTTGTTTTGAAGTAACTGTGTTCAAGAAGCCATGCATTCTAAACGAAACATGTGTCTGAAGGCAACATGACATTGCTGGTTGTTAGATGTTTGTGTGCTGACGGGCTGAATATGTGTTGTTTTGGAAAGCTGGCAGCCTTGCCGTGATGGCACTATGCCCTTCAGGCTCATTGTGATCTCTGTTGAGGCTCAGAAATGTTTTCTTCTACTTTTCATGACTACTCACAGTTCAAATGCTGATCCTCAACGACATCAGTGTAGTCTGGTTTCTTCCTCACTATGCTCATGACTTTACCATTAAAACATAATTTGTACTATTATTTATCCCATGTTTCTTTATGCAGTAGATTCAAAGGACGCCAAAAAGTACTTTTGTTTGGTGTCAGTACAGTTTGTTAAACCACTGGCCATGAAAACATCACACATGCTTAGCTGGACTGCCAACATCCCAAACCTCATACAATCAGAAAATACTAATGCAATACTAAACCTGCGAGCAGTGTTGAACGAGCCCTCGCCCACGTCGCACCGCAAGGTTTGTGCAAAAAACCACTTAAACGAGCCGATTATTAAAAATTTTAATGAAAAAACAAACAAACAAACATATATGTCACTGACATGGCGCTTGCGGTTGAGTCCCAGCCAACAAAGTGACCCACCATCAAAAATTTCAGGAAGATCGGAGCCTCTGCAGTAATGCAGTTGCATCCCACCCATTAATCCGACAAACCTTCAAACATTTCAGGAAGATTGGAGCATATGAACAAAGTTATTTCTCTTGTTTTTTTTGTGATTTTTTTAGGTTGTTTTTTAGGCAGTTGGCATGTAGTTAAGTCCCACCCAACACCCCAACCCACCATCAAAAATGTCAGTAAGATCGGAGCATGTCAAAGGAAGTTATGACTGTTATAATGTTTCAACCCAAGGGGGCAAGGGTAGTGTCGAAATTAACGTCCAGGCTTGATCAGACCCCGACTTTAAAGTCTCATGTTATGAAGGAGATCCGATCATTCAAAGTGCAGTAATGACAGTTAGATTGCTAATTGTGTGGGACAGATTTCGCCGCCAGGCTCCGCCCACTTTGAATGGCTATAAACAAGTATATAAACATCAGTTTAATATAATACACTACGAAATATGTACTGACCAACACAGCACTTTAAGATATCTTCATCTTCAATTGTACCAATTATGATCAAGGTCTGAGCTTGTGGACCTGAGTTATTAACGTTTCGTGTTTTGTGGTGAGCCATCAGATCAAAGTTTGGCGCTAGTTACGCCCACATCCATGTTTTTCATCGTTAAAGTAAGACCCCTTTTTTTGAGCAGAAAAATGGCCATAAAAACCATCGTAGCCATTTTGGCGCTGTATTATGCCCACATATTATGGCGTAGGAAATGTTATTTCGTAATTTATCACTGACTATATGTGTAGTAGCTGTAATTTAACTGCGACTCATTTGGTCAAAATCCCTAAGAGGAGTAAGTAAAAGTATGACTGCTTTTTTCGCTGAAAAATTGAAGGTGAAAAATAAAATGGCCGACTTTCTGTTCGTTTTCTGGGTTATGGTTTCCTGAGACTTTTATGTGTGTCTCCTGCAATTTCCGTGTTGACACATTAAACTGGTGGGAGGGGCTAATTGTTTCTAATTTTAAAAGTGGCACTGAGAGACAATTTTGAAATTTCACTTTCGGGACCTGAAAAATATTAAATGTTTCACCATACCTGACGTACCAACAAAATATGGGAATTTTTTGTGCATGTTAAGTAGGGCTGTGAATCTTTGGGTGTCCCACAATTCGATTCAATATCGATTCTTGGGGTCACGATTCGATTCAAAATCTTTTTTTTTTTTCAATTCAACACGATTCTCGATTCAAAAACTATTGTTTCTCCGATTCAAAACGATTCTCTATTCATTCAATACATAGGATTTCAGCAGGATCTACCCCAGTCTGCGGACATGCAAGCAGAGTAGTAGATTTTTGTAAAAAGCTTTTATAATTGTAAAGGACAATATTTTATCAACTGATTGCAATAATGTAAATTTGTTTTAACTATTAAATGAACCAAAAATATGACTTATTTTATCTTTGTGAAAATATTGGACACAGTGTGTTGTCAAGCTTATGAGATGCGATGCAAGGGTAAGCCACTGTGACACTATTGTTCTTTTTTTAATTTTTTTAATCAATGTCTAATGATAATGTCAATGAGGGATTTTTAATCACTGCTATGTTGACATTGTAACTAATATTGATACTGTTGTTGACAATATTCATTTTTGTTTCACTACTTTTGGTTTGTTCTGTGTCGTGTTTGTCTCCTCTCAATTGCTCTGTTTATTGCAGTTCTGAGTGTTGCTGGGTCGGGTTTGGTTTTGGAATTGGATTGCATTGTTATGGTATTGCTGTGTATTGTTTTGTTAGATTTATTAATTAAAATTTTTTTTAATTTTTTTATTTTCTTTTTTTTAATAAATATATTTTTTTTTTAAATCGATTTTTTAAAAATGACAATCCATTCTGAATCGCACAACGTGAGAATCGCGATTCGAATTTGAATCGATTTTTTCCCACACCCCTAATGTTAAGGGTCTCAAAAAGGCGTCCGAACATATAGAAGAAAAAACACAACAATTTTAATAAGGCCCTTTCAGTGCTCTGCATCGCCCCTGCGGGCTTGCTCCGCTGCTTGGGCCCTAACAACACAGTAGAACACTAAATCACTATTATGTAGTACGAGGTCAAGGCCGGATGTACTTTTCATTTTATAAATTACAAACTTTGTTCACTGTGCAATTAAATGCCCAATATACAAAGAAATACCTGTATAATCAACATTTCTAATTATTTCCCAGTTATAATCACATTATGGTTAACATGTGCTATAAAGGCCCTGTTCTCCCATGTGCTTAAGTGACAAAAGCTGCACAATTGTAAATATTCTAGCAACGCAGAACTCACCCGCTTCACTTAAGTCTGTTGCTGCGCACATTCCTCCAACATATGCACTTTGGGTGGAACAACTATTCAATTTGGGCATTCTCTGTCAAAACTCGGTTGGCAAGTATTTCCCCATCGACCAAAGTACTTTTGCTTCTACCCGCGTCTGAGGCTGGAATGCGTCCAGTGAAAAATTATATTGCACTTGGAAGTTTGAATTCAGTGTGCAACACACCTAATGAAATGTAAATGACTTCCAGAAAAACATTGTGATAGCTTAATTTGAACCACCTGCATACATCCACTGAGATGAAAATGAAAGGACCATAATGCCACTCTCTATCAACATCAAAATGCACATTGTTGTCTTGTCTGCTTGAGTGCAAGAGAAGAAAAGTATGATCACAGTGGAAGGGCTCCTCATATATCAGTCGTGTTTGGACATCATGCATGTACTAACAGACTTAACAGACCTACAACAATTCCATCTGGACTGTGAGGCCATCATTGAACTAAATGACTACATGTGAAACACATACATAATATTGAGTCTATCAATTGATTTTAATTATTTTTTGACAGTTAATATAGTACACAAACACACACGCACACACTGACAAATTCCGGTATCACAAACATTTGGACGAAACACAACTTTTAAAGGGGAACTGCACTTTTTTTGACATTTTGACAAATCTCATAAGAGACAAGGACATATATGTTTGTTTGTTTGTTTTTTCATTAAAATTTTTAATAATCGGCTCGTTTAGGTGGTTAGAAATGGGGATAATGGGTGTAATCCATCCTGCCTCTAAATCACTCTAAAAATGCATCTAAAAAGAGCCTTCCGTAACCTGCATAATAACCAAGCTGTTGCAACATTATTGTAAGAGCAAACACTAAGGAGCAATTTGTCCAGCATAGTAACACACAGCCTTGCTCAAAGAGACACTCACATGGCTACGGCATTAACAAGAGGTAAGCTAGCTTCTACTAAGCAGCTGAATAAATTTTGCGTTTGTAATGGTTAATGCTAGATTACCAATCAAGCCTTGCAACCGTATTGTACAAGGTTGTGGTCATAAGCCAAAAAGTTGGTCAACTTTCAGATTCCACTCGTTACCAACTAAAACTCCAGACCCACTAAGGCAATGAATAGTCAACTTGGACCTGGCGACTTTGGTTGAAAGACTAAACAAGATGATAGTTTGTTCTCAACATTTTATACCCAAGGACTAGTCTGGATTTACCAGCTCAAGTCGGAGTACTCGTCTTTTGCTGAAAGATTCAGCCATCCTATCCGTCGGCATACTGAACGTGAACATTGTAAGTAATTGTTTGTTGTTGTCGAATAAATGCATGGCACTAGGGCGGCTAGTTTTTTTGTTTGTACGCAGCTAGCTTGACAGTGTAGTGTAGTTGTAACAAGCATTACGTGCTGCATGTATCATGATACATATTATAGTGACTTACTCGATGGACCATTGCAGGGTAAGTTTTTTTCAGTTGATTTTGGGTAGGTGGAAAAAAGTTTCTATCGCTGCATAATTTTTTTAGCGCAAACAATTTGTCTTTCGTTGTGATGCAGTTTCTTAGAGCGATGTCTTCCTTGCCAGGCACATTAAAGGCTTTTCATCAATAATAACAGAATGTGCAATTCAGTGCACCAGAATCACTCCATTTCTGGCAGCATAGCTTGGCAAGCTCCACATTTACACCACCAAGTCATGACTCTCTCGGCTCCGTTTGTTGACGGAAGTAGGAAGTATGTTGCTATGAGTACTGAAATCAATGTGCGCAGGAAAGAAGCCTGCTTAAAATGGCCAAAATACAGTAAATGTTATATATATTACATACTATGAATGTGTCTGCTACTACATTTTATACATTCTTACAGCATGTATATAAAACAATGGAGATTTTAGACATTGTTTTAGAGGGCTTTGAAGGCAAGATTGGTGACTCCCATTAGCTGCAATGTTAACTGCATCTTCCAAGAGTTTTTGTAATCTTTAGAACCCCAGAAAAAAAAGACATACCGTATTTTCCGGACTATATAAGCTGCACCCACTAAATTTTAGAAGAAAAAAATATTTGTCAATATACTAGCCGCACCAGATTATAAACCACAAGTATATATGTTGTGAAATGAGTTGTTTACACAGTAATATTCTGTAATGTTTATACCTTAATTGTTTCCAAACAGTGACTGAACCACTGCAGTAATAACGGATAATCAAACAAAACACAAGTCTGTGGAAGGTAGCTTTCCAATCAGCTAAACAGACTCAATAACTCCATGGTGATGTCATGGTGAGTTTACCAAAAAATGCTGTTTTAAGTTAACACTAACAGACACTGTTAGCATATTAGGTAATCCATCAATGTACAAGCATCATATGATAGCACGTACAAATAAATATGCATGAATGCATTCATGAATACATAACACATGGGACGGTTTAGTGAGTATAAACAGTTTTAGTTATACTGTGAAACTTACAAACGTTGCTTGGAGTGATGAATAAATAATTCACACGAGTAGAAACCCTATCGACGGCTAAAAGAAAAGAAAAAAAAATCTCAACCAATAAATGTAAGGACCCTGCAGCCCATGCAGTGAGAGAATTTGTCCAAAAGATGGCACCATAGCACAAACAATAAAAGACCCTCCTAGTTTTTTTTAATTAAATTATTTTTATTATAGGTTGTCAGTGAAGAAAAATCAGTAAATAAGCAGCTTCATCTTTTAAGCTGCAGGGTTCAAAGTGTGAATGCTGCAGTGTGAAGCGGACCATTGACGCATGTCTCCTTAAAAAAAATGCATCCATACAACTGCGACAAGACAGGATTATTGCGTCTCAACACTCAAGCAAGAACGAAGCAAAATGCAGAGAAGGATTCAAACAACTTAAAGACAGAGTCACGCTACTGTTCACTGTCAACAAGACGGGAACTCACAAATTTAAACCACTATGCCTTGGCAAGTCTGCAAACCCCCGCTGTTATTACCACATAAATCTGGATCATTTTATTGTATTATTTTGAAAAAAAGGGTAAAAAAAAAAGTTAATTAAAACGGACACTCGAGAATATTGCGATTGTGATTTTATGGACCGCAACGGCCGCGCTACATCGAACTTTGTACACTGTATTACCATCTGTGTATGTTTCTTAGGCCCTGTCTACATTAAGCCGGATAACTCCTTAAACTAATAATTATTTAGCCTAAGCCCCGTGTCAGCTACACTAAACCATCGTTTAAGGTTCCCCTCCTTGGATAATTTTTTACACGGGTAAGTGTGCCGTGTATTTCTTGAATCTCCGGCTTTTAGCTTTATATGGACTCATTGTCGTTTACAAACTGAGTTCGGAGAGGAAGTGAACTCAGAAAGACAGCGCATGAATACCTTAAGTGAAGGAAACGCGTGATTGCAGCTATTTCGGATACTGCACATCTCAGACGGCGAGAGAACTTTCGAATGTCCGGGTCAGCTTTGATTCTACTTACCGAAAAACTTTGTCCATTTGTCAAAGGGGAGACAACGAGAATGCGGGCTCCCGTGGATGTGATAAAAAAGGTAGTGTGTGCTTTGTATTACCTGGCCATCGAGTGAAGACTAGGGAAAACAACAAATGCATTTAGACTGGCAAAGCAGACCGAATCAGTTATTGTCTGACATGTATGTCGTGGACTCAACGTCTAGGTTCAGAGTATATAAAGTCACCAAAAACAAATAGACAATGAAGGTGAAGGCAAAAGAGTGAAGAGTGTCTTGATCAGATATCTAGTTCCCTAGATTGATTGTTGTACAATGTTCTTTATCACATTGTTTACTTTTACATATCCATTAAATATTTGATTAATTTACGATGGCTGTGGTGTGATTCACTACAATAGGGCCCCACAGCACACTGGATTCCAGTTAATTGGAATACCACAACACTGGAAATTGTTCAGATAAGTTAAATATAATTTAAGAACTTGCACACAAAGCAACACTGGAGGTGACTATGATGTGCGCATTGTCTGCGCATGCGTACTAGGTCGCGTTGCCCCGGCGGACGGTGGGAGGCAGGGGGTCTTAAACTACCATTGTGTGTGTGTGGACAAGGATAAGGTTAGGTGGGATTTACCCTGGATAACCTTAGCCGGTTTAGTATAGAAGGGGTCTTGAACAACAACGCCATAGATTCGACTGTCAACTATAGACAAAATCTAACAGTTCGAATTAGAAAATCTTTAGTTGAAGACAGTCCTGCATTACAATGAGGCTGTCTAAAGTGGCTTGTAGTTACATCTCCACTTTAATTGGACTGAAAAAAAGAAACCATATTTTCAGGTGAAATTCTGAAATATCGTATGTGGTTAAACACAAGAGTAAGAAATAGTGGAAAGGGCTACTGAAAACCCCAGTAGTCTACAAATTTAAATAGTAATGTTTTATTGCCTTAATGCAGTTAACCTTTTATCAGCCTTGGAACTATATTTTATGACAAAATTGTGTTGCATCTTTGTTTCATGCTGTAGTACAGAAACATATTGTGATGAGGAGCAACCAGATTGGTTGTTTTATATTTAAATATTTTCTGAAAGAAAACCACAGGTTTAGCATAATTTACCTGCACACCTAAAGAGACGTGTTTACAAAAGTATTTCTTTGTGCTTCTTTGTGTTTTAAATGAGAACAGACAGGACACAATTTATTACAATTCTTCCTGAGGGAAACAGCTGTGGGAAGCTATTCACATGGTAATGTCGTGCATCAGCAGCCAGCTGACTCCCAGCATACGGAACAACCCGCCCCAGTGTCTACCTTGTCTGGACACACACACACGAGGCATCACTTGGACATTGTCTGCAACTGATCATAAAATGAGTGGCAATTGGTCAAAATGAAAAAAAAAGTAATGGCTGCAATTTATATACGTTTGTAAGCACATGCATGCACACATTATGTCTCTAAGTATCAATGATGCTCCAGCATAATAACTTCCACTCAGCATTCAAATGGAAATTGGTGCTATCATTCATTTCAATGAACATCTGCTCCGCGCGTGTGTGTGTGTGTGTGTGTGTGTGTGTGTGTGTGTGTGTGTGTGTGTGTGTGTGTGTGTGTGTGTGTGTGTGTGTGTGTGTGTGTGTGTGTGTGTGTGTGTGTGCGTGCGGTTAATAATGAAATCTAGATAGAATCCAGTCCCGGGGCTGACAACTTTCCCTTTCATAATTTTCAACATCAACTCATTAGCAGCTTTTAGTCCATAAGAAGACGCCAGAGATAAATATCACTTGTTATGCGTGAAGTTACATATATGTTACACACTAAAAAATGCTGGGTTATTTTGATAACCCAATTTATGAGTTGCTCGTGTTGGGTTAAAATTTAGAGTTATTTTTCTGAAGAGCGATCTATTTTTTGGGTTATAAGGGTGTTATTTTAACAAAAGTTCTGGGTTTTCAAAATGATGAACGATTTTTTTTTTTTAAATCAAAAAGTTACTTTTTTCTTGAAGGGAATTTTTATGTGGATTAATCTAATTAACATTATTTACAATCACCCAACATTGAGTTAGCATAACTCAACTTTTGGGTTAAATAATTCAACACAATAGTTTGGTTGGGAATAACCCAACATTAAGTTATCATAACTCAACTTTTTGGTTAAATAATTCAACGCAAAAGTTGGATTGAAAAAATGTACCCAAAATGTTGAGTTAAAATAATTTAAATAAGGGGTTCATCCTTTTCTGAACCAGCAGTTGGGTAAAAATTGGGTTACTTATTAACCCAACATTTTTTAGTGTGTACATTGTTAATGCTGAATGCTAAATACTTTTTAGTTTGAATTGAAGGACATTTAAAGTGCAACAATGAGTTGGTTGTTGTACTATATTTTTACTTTAAACTATTTTGGAGAATATTACAAATATAGCATTGATGTACATTGTGAACATCTGTCGCCCCCGGGGATTAATAAAGTATTTCTGACTCTGATTATAATAACTCGCTTTGCTGAGTCATTGTAATGCTGGTTCCGTCCTGTTGCAGCAGGATTACCCAGGACATATTTATTCAGGCTATTACACTCTGTGCATCCCATGCTGTTTGACAGTCTTGCTACACATTATGTCACCCTTGTCAAGTTGTGTTCCTGCTGAGAGATGCAGCTGGGTCGGCACACCTGAGCCCAACCTCGACTGTTTGTCTCAGCCAGACCTGTCTGTCAGGAGGCACAGGTGTAACTGGTGGGAAGGAAGTTGCCAGAGACAAACAACAGAGCCTAATCAGAACCAGAACCCCTAACTAGGGTTGCAACTCCCTGAAAAAAAAAAAAAAAAGGTGCCCCTTGATGGTCTTCAGCCCTACTGGTGTGGTGAAAAAATGCAACACTTTATTTTATTTTACTTTTAAATTGTTCAATATTTATATATATTTTTTGTAAAATAACAAAATGAAAATAATGTAACAAATAACTGCATTTTTGTACATGTTCTGGTTAAGGGGCTGCCACAGCAAAAACATCACCTGATGATGTATCTTTATGAAGTGGATACCCTTCCTGGTGCAACCCTGACGGGGATTAAAATCCTCACCCTCTGGTATAGGCCTTAGCCCGGGGGTCAGAAACACGCGGCTCTTTAAAAAAGGATTGAAAATGGAGAAAGATGGGGGAAAAATATTTGTTTTGTTTTAGTATGTTTTTTTGTTTGAGGACAAACATGACACAAACCTTCCCAATGGTTAGAAAGCCCACTGTTGAATATGTTTGTGTGTATGCTTCACTGATGAGAGTATTTGGTGAACATCGTTTTGTCCTACTAATTTTGGAGGTTCTTGAACTCACCATAGTGTGGACTGTGATGCAACAGTTTGTTTACATGCAAAATATTCCACCCTTTCTTTGTCTCATTTTGTCCACCAAAAGTTTTTTGCTGTGCGTGAATGCACAAAGGTGAGCTTTGTTGATGTTATTGACTTGTTGAGTGCTAATCAGGCATATTTGGTCAGTAGATGACTGCAAGCTAATCAATGCTAACATGCTATTTAGGCCAGCTGTATGTACATATTGCATCATTATGCCTCATTTGTAGGTATATTTCAGCTCATTTAATTTCCTTTACTTTTATCCTCTTTGTATATAATTTAGTTTTGCATGTCTCATGACACATTATCTGTATGTAATATTGGCTGGATTTCAGATAGTTGTTTGTGTGCCATGTTGTTCCAGACCACAGCAAACGTTACCTAGCTTGCCAAAGATTGTAATAAATCTATTAAAAGAAGATAGCCTGCCATTTCCTTTAACTTGGACACATGCATCTATACCCATCCATCCATCCATTTTCTACCGCTTATTCCCCTTTGGGGTCGCGGGGGGCGCTGGAGCCTATCTCAGCTACAATCGGGCGGAAGGCGGCGTACACCCTGGACAAGTCGCCACCTTATCGCAGGGCCAACACAGATAGACAGACAACATTCACACTCACATCCACACATCTATACCTTTGGCCATTAAAAGCCAGTAATTTCCAGGAGTTACCTCACCTTCTGAGTAGCCTCTGATTTACTAATGTTTTCCAATGTTGTAAAATGTGTAGAATAAATAGTACATTTCAACATTTCTGTCAACGAAGATTTGCTTGAGCCTGCGACACACAGTCGTTTTGATAGTAGGCTATAATAGCTAATATAAACACTTATGTCATGTGTTGCCTTCATTATAAGACTGATATACAGCTTTTAATTTTTAGCGGCTCCACACAGATTTGTTTTTTGTATTTTTGGTCCAATACGGCTCTTTCAACCTTTTTGATTGCCGAACCCTGCCTTAGCCGATAGTCAATAAATCAATTAATCGAACGATAAATGAAAATGAAGACTCTTTGCCATCAACGATAAATTGCCATGTCCGTGTGTGTTTGTTTTCTTCGCCCCTGGCTTTCAAACAGGGTACAAGAGTGTTCACGGCACGGCTTTGAGCACCTGAGGGCATTTATTACAAAGCAGGATTAAAAATGTGCGGAGTGAATCTTCTTGTCCGTCTTCTGCAATCGTTGTCTCAATGGTTGAAGGTGGGACCGCTCGTTTACACACAGGATGCACGGACAGAGAGCCTCGCTAGTTGTGACTCGTTAGTGAAGAGCACCCCGAGGGAACAAAAATTAAGAGGAAAACCGATACAAAGGCAAACGTCTACTGTGGGAATAATTTGGCTTTAAACAAGCGAGCAAGATGAGCCCAATTTGTTGGAAAGTTATAGCAGAAAAAAACCCACACCTAACCCAGTTTCTCCAAATGAGAAGAAAGTGCAATTCAAGATGTTCAATATTTATTAAAATGCAAATGTTGCTAACAGTGATTAAAATCAGTTGTGTTTGTATTGTCTAGTGACTTATTTAGGATAATTAAAAGTTATTGACCTGGTGGTAAAAACTAATTAAAGTTTATTGAGTTTCAATGGAATACTTGCATTGTTTTTACTAATCACTATTATAATTATACCAGTGGTGGTCTCCAAAATAATTCTAACATTAACATAGTTTATCTGCAATTATTTTTGGGACGATATATCGTCCAGCAAAATTTCCGCTAACCCTGGATTTAGCTACAAAAAAAAGAAGTGTGTACCATTAGATCACCAGATATTGACAGACGAGTTATCAAATCAAATCAAACTGTTGTTTATATAGCACTTTACATACACAGTTAAGTGGCAACACAAAGTGCTTTACACAAAGAAAAAAGAGAAAAGCTCACACACGCACACACTATTGACAATAACAAAACATGGCATGGCACTGAGGATTGAGGAAAAATGGCACCTTTGAGACGTCCACACTGGGGAATAACTGAAATCAACGCCATTTAAAAAATAGTACGAAACATATTATGAAGTATAGGTCAAAATAAAATCTTAACGATACAGTCATAGATTAATAAAAACATAACATTATGAGAATAATAGTAGTAATAATAGCAATAAATGAAATATAAAATAACAATAACAATTTAAAAAACCTAAGAAGAGTTTAACATAAGTGAAAAGCTTGAATAAAAAGGTTTTTCTTTAACCTTTTTTGTTAAGTACTTTTTATCTTTATTTACCTTTTATTAATGGTCTCTGCAGCCCTGAGGCTCTCTGGCAGGCTGTTCCGCAGGTGGAGGTCATAGTGGTTAAATGGCACCTCACACACAGCTGCGTTAGAGTTGAAACTAATGTCGTGTCTCCAAATGACATACCCAAGAGGTAGCATGTAATGATTAAAAAGAATGGGACCTAAACTTGAGCCGTGGTGAACCCCACACCTTTTGCATGGTTCCTGAGTAACATGCATCCATACCTATATAAAAACATATGTCTGTAAGATAAGAGTGGAACAAGTTAAAAACAGTACCAGAGAGGCCCATCAGCAGCCTCATGTATTAAGAGTTGCTTGACTGACAACAGATCAGGTTTGTTAGTGGATAAAACTTGTGTTACAAGACCAGATCTGATGTCTTTGATCTTGGTTGTGAAGTGGTCTGCAAAGTCCTTGCAGAGGGTGTCCGATCGTGTTTTAAAAGCTGTATTAAAATGTGTACGCTTTAAATTAGCAAAAGTGGAGAAGAGGAACTGGGTGTTGTTTTTATGGTCTCTGACGAGTTGTGAGTAAGGGTAAATTATATCCTGTTTGACTGTTATTGTAGGTCTTGAGTTGTTGACATATAATCTAATAATGTGTATAGTTAATTTGGATTTCCTCCATCTCCTCTCTGCACTCCTGCAATTTACTTTCAGTTGACACAATTCCTCGTTATTTCTCCACGGGGGTGTAGGTTTTCTTTTGATTGTTTTTGTTGAAAGTGGAGATACTGAGTCCAGAGTTGATTTCAGTTTACTGTTAAAATTAGCAAGAATAATGTCACATGGTGCAGGTAAAATTTCAGCAGGTATGGTCAGAAGTTAGGTAGCGTTTCCTCACTGTCCTCACCGGGGACCCCTGCTGGTTGAGACTTGTGATATTTAAACACACAATAGTGGTTAGACATAGCCAGGTTAACAACAGAGGACACACCAATGGACAGGGCATGGCTTGTGACCAGGTCCAGGGTGTTTTCTTCTGTTGTAAGTTTGCTGTGTGACGTGCCGCTGAAAATCCAAACCATTTAAAGCGTTTAAAAACTATTTGTTTATTGATTCTGAGAAGTCATCATCATGTCAATTAAAATCCCCAGTTACTAAAATCCGGCTCTAGGATGGGTGATAAAAGTTCAGAAAATTCATTGATAAAAGAGCTTGAGTGCTGCGGTGGTCTATAAACAGTTACACAGAAAATGGGAGTGCAGCTCATAACAAAGATTTGGTGCTCAAATGACCTGTAATTGTTAGTTAGCCTATTTGAAGTCAGTGAGTTATTTAAAATTGATGCAGTCCCTCATTCTCGTCTGCCCCGTCTAGTAGAAAATAAAGTTTATGGGGAAGCCTCGGTGAGAACAACAGGTGCGTCAGTCCCAGGCCATGTCAAAATTAAAATACAGTCTAACTTGTTGTGTAAAAGTTAGTGAATTTTGCTCTGTTATTCGCTCATTGGTTACAGAGCAGATTTTTTTTATCCTCACAATAATACAGGAACAAGTGTGTCCCTTCTAGATTCAATATGGGACGTATACTTCTGTTTGTAAATAAAGGATGGTAGGTTTTTTAAGGGGCGGTTGGTAGCCTAAACCCTAAGGTGTCTGCTGGAAACTGTGAAGGAAGGATACATTTTACATTTTGAAACTTCAGATTATACAGTAGTACCTCAGTTTACCAGCTCAACTGAGTCCACGGCCAAGCTTGTAACTCAAAACACTTGTATCTGGAGGTTGGTTGGGGGTGTTGGGGGGGCGGGGGGGGTTAAGAGGGGAGGAGTATATTTACAGCTAGAATTCAACGAGTCAAGTATTTCATATATATATATATATATATATATATATATATAAGAAATACTTGACTTTCAGTGAATTCTAGCTATATATATATATATATATATATATATATATATATATATATATATATATATATATATATTTTATTATATATATATAAATAAAAGAAATACTTGAATTTCAGTGTTCATTTATTTACACACATACACACACATAACACTTATCTACTCATTGTTGAGTTAAGGGTTGAATTGTCCATCCTTGTTCTATTCTCTGTCACTATTTTTCTAACCATTCTAACCATTTTTCATAACATGGTCACTACTGTCTAGTTTCTCTTGTTATATTCTTATTTTACGGTTATATTTGTATTCTCATTGTTGCTTTTTATTTTTATTCTATTGAAATATTTTTCTATTTTGTTTCCATTTATACCCCCATTATTTACTTTTTACTTTTTAAATTCGATCTCAATTCTGTACACTGCTGCTGGAATTTTAATTTTCCTGAGGGAACTCTCCTGAAGGAATCAATAAAGTACTATCTATCAATCGATGCTGAACACCCTCTCTGATGATGCATTGCTGTGTGGCACGCACAAAAGTGCTTTCATCAAATGCACTAGAGTCTGGAATCTTCCATCTCTCCCTAGCATGGCCCAAAACCGGTCAATCCTTGCTTCCTGAGGAAGATCTTCACTGCCAAGCACTTGGTACTCCACTACTTCTTCCCGGAGGCTATCCAGGTCCAATCGCAGCTGCGTCTTGGAACTTACAAGCGTATTTCTTCATCTTACTCGTCGTCGTCGTCGCCATGGCTGTATCTTCCTCGCTCTTCTGCTTCATCTCCTTGTTGTGTGCGCAATTGTGCACTGCACTCTCTAAAAGCCGTAGATGTTATTGTCACATATGCATGTACAGTAGATGGCAGTATTGCCCTGTTTAAGAGTGTCACAACATTGCTGTTTACGGCAGACGAACTGCTTTACGGTAGACGAAAATGTGACTGCTGTTGTTGTGTGTTGTTACCGCACTGGGAGGACGTTAATGAAACTGCCTAACAATAAACCCACATAAGAAACCAAAAACTCGCCCTCGATCATTCTACAGTTATAACGTGATTGGGCAGGCACGCTGTTTATATTGTGGGAAAGCGGACGTGAAAACAGGCTGTCCTCACGCAGGTCAGCCTGAATTTCGGGAGAAAATTTGTCCCGGGAGGTTTTCGGGAGAGGCGCTGAATTTCGGGAGTCTCCCGGAAAATCCGGGAGGGTTGGCAAGTATGTGATAGCCACCAGTATGTAGTACGGGTGTAAAAAATATAAATTTTCGAATGAATCGCGATTCTTATTTGGAACGATTTTTAATAAAAAATAAATAAAACATTTGTATTATTTATTTTCATATCTGTCCTGTCCAGCCACTCAAGCAAATCATATTGTTGATGTAGATGCCCATATATACTGTACAGATTTACTTAAAAGAAGAGAAGTGTGGCATACTTCTCTTGCTGCCTTATTTGTAATTGACTATTAAATGTTTGGGTATCATTTTAATGAACAAAACCAGTTTTCTTTTAAGTAATATAGAAATGTATCACAGCTGTTTATCTATTTTATGGAGAAATGTAGTTAATTATAGAACTGGCACCGACTGTTATTAAAAAGCATTGATTTTAAACCGAGAATCGATATTGAATCGATTTTTTGCCTCCACAAATCGAATCGAATTGAATCGTGTGGGGCCCAAAGATTCTTGTATGTACGTGGGGCAGTGGAAGAGTGGCCGTGCGCAACCCGAGGGTCCCTGGTTCAATCCCCACCTCGTACCAACCTCGTCATGTCCGTTGTGTCCTGAGCAAGACACTTCACCCTTGCTCCTGATGGCTGCTGGTTAGCGCCTTGCATGGCAGCTCCCGCCATCAGTGTGTGAATGTGTGTGTGAATGGGTAAATGTGGAAGTAGTGTCAAAGCGCTTTGAGTACCTTGAAGGTAGAAAAGCGCTATACAAGTACAACCCATTTATCATTTATCATTTACACAACTGTATATTTGCATAAGACCCAAGTGATCAAAGGTAATGCTCGATTGTCCAGTTTGAAGATTGAAGAGAGAAGAACAAACTAGAAGATGTCGGGCACACCATTCAGCAGCTTCAGCATATTTTCATGGAGGAATATCCGCGGTTTGGTTGTTCTTTTGCGGAGGCTGGATTCTGCTTCAAAGTGATGCAGACTTGACTGTGCTGTGCTGTGCTCGGGCTGCCCGGGTTCAGCTACATGGTTGGTCATGCTTTGTTGTGTGCTTCTTCTTCTCAGCAGCCTCCTTTGCACTAACTTTCTCAGTTCTGGTGGTTTGAGGGCAAGATTGTGTCAATCTTTGGCTGTGGACAACAACTGTTTCACCCAGCGGCGGTTTTCTCAAAGTACTCGTAAGTCGGGGTACAACTGCGGTTAGAATAGAAAAGATATCAATATAGAATGTATTTTGTAAGTTGACTGTACTATTTTACCTAACATCAGGTTTTATATCGATTGCATTTGAAGTCTAATCTCAAAAATATGAGAAGTTTAAACATGCTGGACAAGAACAGAGTGAACATCAACCAAAATGACAATGCAGAGATTTCCTCCCAAATATCTAAAAAACATCTACCAGAGAAAGATGGCAAGAATAAACAGAGATGTTTGTCACTGCTGAGCTGTCATTTGTTCTGCTCACGACCAGTTGAGCGGAGCAGAAAGTTTGATCGGGTTTTGGCTTTACCTCCAACAGAGCATGATGGGTAGTAGCAATGTAATCAAGGTGAAACACCTTCGGCTTGGAGCTACATTGACAAGTCATGTTAAGTCCCTTGTAACTTGATTGAGTTCAAATCCTGGATTACAGATTTTAAGCGACAACGGGAGTGATCAGGTTGATTTGATTCATCAACCGGATGGATCAAGCAGGCAGGCACATTCAAAAATGAATGGATTCTGAACTGGACTGACAGACTGACATTATTTAATCAGTCTGAACATACAATGAGAGCAGGAGGGTGAAAGTTAAGAAACAGAGAGTGTTCTTACAAATACTACTTAAAAGGATGAAGTACAAACCCCGTTTCCATATGAGTTGGGAAATTGTGTTACATGTAAATATAAACGGAATACAATAATTTGCAAATCATTTTCAACCCATATTCAGTTGAATATGCTACAAAGACAACATATTTGATGTTCAAAATGATAAACATTTTTTTTTGTGCAAATAATCATTAACTTTAGAATTTGATGCCAGCAACACGTGACAAAGAAGTTGGGAAAGGTGGCAATAAATACTGATAAAATTGAGGAATGCTCATCAAACACTTATTTGGACCATCCCACAGGTGAACAGGCAAATTGGGAACAGGTGGGTGCCATGATTGGGTATAAAAGTAGATTCCATGAAATGCTCAGTCATTCACAAACAAGGATGGGGCGAGGGTCACCACTTTGTCAACATATGCGTGAGCAAATTGTTGAACAGTTTAAGAAAAACCTTTCTCAACCAGCTATTGCAAGGAATTTAGGGATTTCACCATCTACGGTCCGTAATATCATCAAAGGGTTCAGAGAATCTGGAGAAATCACTGCACGTAAGCAGCTAAGCCCATGACCTTCGATCCCTCAGGCTGTACTGCATCAACAAGCGACATCAGTGTGTAAAGGATATCACCACATGGGCTCAGGAACACTTCAGAAACCCACTGTCAGTAACTACAGTTGGTCGCTACATCTGTAAGTGCAAGTTAAAACTCTCCTTTGCAAGGTGGAAACAGTTTATCAACAACACCCAGAAACGGCGTCGGCTTCGCTGGGCCTGAGCTCATCTAAGATGGACTGATACAAAGTGGAAAAGTGTTCTGTGGTCTGACGAGTCCACATTTCAAATTGTTTTTGGAAACTGTGGACGTCGTGTCCTCCGGACCAAAGAGGAAAAGAACCATCCGGATTGTTATAGGCGCAAAGTTGAAAAGCCAGCATCTGTGATGGTATGGGGGTGTGTTAGTGCCCAAGACATGGGTAACTTACACATCTATGAAGGCGCCATTAATGCTGAAAGGTACATACAGGTTTTGGAACAACACATGTTGCCATCCAAGCAACGTTACCATGGACACCCTTGCTTATTTCAGCAAGACAATGCCAAGCCACGTGTTACATCAACGTGGCTTCATAGTAAAAGAGTGCGGGTACTAGACTGGTCTGCCTGTAGTCCAGACCTGTGTCCCATTGAAAATGTGTGGCGCATTATGAAGCCTAAAATACCACAACGGATACCCCCGGACTGTTGAACAACTTAAGCTGTACATCAAGCAAGAATGGGAAATAATTCCTCCTGAGAAGCTTAAAAAACGTGTCTCCTCAGTTTCCAAACGTTTACTGAGTGTTGTTAAAAGGAAAGGCCATGTAACACAGTGGTTAACATGCCCTTTCCCAACTACTTTGGCACGTGTTGCAGCCATGAAATTCTAAGTTAATTATTATTTGCAAAAAAAAATAAAGTTTATGAGTTTGAACATCAAATATCTTGTGTTTGTTGTGCATTCAATTGAATATGGGTTGAAAAGGATTTGCAAATCATTGTATTCCGTTAATATGCACATCTAACACAATTTCCCAACTCATATGGAAACGGGGTTTGTACAAGCAGATTCAGGAATACGAGAGAAAGCGGAACACTATTTTGACAGCGGAGGTTTTCTTTTCATAGTCGACTATTCATCAATTCAATTTGGAGCTGAATCAAGGACCTCACCTAACTATCCAATCTCTACCATGTTCATCAGTTTATTGTTTGTTGACCTGTTTTAACCTCTTTCTCTTTGAGGTTAAAAAAGTCACAAAAGAGACTTATTTGTGAGTATTCTCATTGGCTGTGCTCTTGCTAGGATACAAAAAAACATGAATTAGACTGTATGACTATGAAAATCCTCTGTCGAAGACATCCCTAATTTTGTGTTTTTATGTCTGATGTCCTTCACATGTGTACAGTGTTGGTGACATTCATTTTGGTGTTACAGCGCATCTTAAGAACAGAAAAAAAGAACAGCAACTGTTTGTAACCCAGTTTTCACCTCAATAAAGAACAACGCTAGTCTTGACAAAATTGCAATTCTTTGATCACACAAAGTGGTGGCAAAGTGAGAATTGAGGAGTGCAGATAAACACTATGTTTCCATGTACACAAAGTTATGCTGTATTAACAGAATATATATAATATACAGTGGTACCTCAATTTACGAGTATTTTGAGATACAAGCTGTGCTGTCTCTCTGCTTTTTGTCATGTTTTAATTTACAAGCACAAACTTAAGTTATGAGCCTCCTTGTGCTAGCTGGCGCAGAGAATGCCTAAGTGAACCAATTGCTTGTAGCTACTGTAGAACTCGAAATAATTTTGATTTCCAAACATTGGAAACCATGAGCAACAGTCCAGTTTCTACAGCCTTTCTGCAGAAGTTGTCAACATTTCTGTTATGCGCTGCTGGAGACTTGGTCCTCCACCCACAGCTCAGCTTCCTGCACACACCTGATGCAGAGTCCAGGCGGTCTGTAGCTGTGCGATTGTGGGATATAGCTAAACTAGGAATGTCGTTTTTTCAACGCAATTACTTGCTGCTAATCCGGAGCCAAAATCATGGACATTGTTAATGCTCGCACCTTCTGTATTCGGTATTCGGCTATTTGACCATGTTGGATCTAATGCGATAGCAAGATGCAAATCAGAACAGACCAAAATGATTTTGAAGTCATCTTTAGTCTTACATTACTTCATAAAACTACTGTAGTTGTTTGTAGTACATTTTATTGTACTGTTTTTTTAAACACTACTGTATATCTTATCTAAATGTTAGTTTTTCTTTTTAAAGGCTTATAACATGCTATTTTTTGAGAGGGCAAGCAAAAATGTAATTAATTTACATACATTTCAATGGGCGGGACTGATTTCAGATGTGAGTTATGAGCCCAGTCATGGAACCAATTGAGGTACTACTGTATTAAAAAAAAAAAATTCAGACATGGAAACCGATTTTTCAAATGGCCAATTCTAAATTTAGCGAAGTTTAAATTTTTTTCAAACCTAATTGGGATGTCTGACATATGACTGGATCAACCCAATATTAGGTCATATAAGATCTAAACCAGTATTTCTTAACCTTAGGGCACTCACAGCCCATTATTGGGCTGTGCGTGCCCCCTACAGGATCGGCAAAAATATCAATTTCTCAGCTGGCGGCTGTATGGGCCGCAGCTAATATGTTGTAATACACTTGTTCATCACTTGTGGAAATAGAGACAATATCATTCATCCATTCATTGTTACCGCTTGTCCCTCTTGGGGTCGGGGGGTCAAACACAGAAAAGCCTGGAGCTAAAGTCATAGAAAAAATTCTTAGTCTGGAGCTAAAGTCATAGAGAAAATTATTCAGCGCAAAAATTATGACTAAAGTCATACTTGCCAACCCTCCCGGATTTTCCGGGAGACTCCCGAAATTCAGCGCCTCTCCCGAAAACCTCCCGGGACAAATTTTCTCCCGAAAATCTCCCGAAATTCAGGCGGAGCTGGAGGCCACGCCCCCTCCAGCTCCATGCGGACCTGAGTGACGTGTTGACAGCCTGTTTTCACGTCTGCTTTCCCACAATATAAAGCATGCCTGCCCATTCACATTATAACTGTAGAATGATCGAGGGCGAGTTCTTGGTTTCTTATGTGGGTTTATTGTTAGGCAGTTTCATTAACGTCCTCCCAGCGCGGTAACAACACACAACAACAGCAGTCAAGTTTTCGAAAGCAGTTCGTCCGCCGTAAACAGCAATGTTGTGACGCTTTTAAACAGGACAATACTGCCATCTACTGTACATGCATATGTGACCCACCCATAATGTGTCACATTTTTGTGTCGATTTATTTATTTTATTTTGTGGTTTGAATTCGTTTTTGGAGCTGTCATTACATATTTATCAGTATTCACATTGGTCAGTAGGGGGCAGTAGGGCGTTTTTTTCCCAATTGAATGCTATCACCTGCAGACCGGAAGTGTCTTGTCTTGTCATTCTGATGAGCGCGACCAGTCTGTGAACAATTGAAACGTCCTGTGTGCTTTTTCCTCCTGTATAACAGGTTAGTTTTGGTGAATCAACTCACTGAATAATATCCATGTGATCTTTATAAGTTTAAGTACACATTCTGATGGTGGAGCCTAACTCTAAAGTGTTTGTGAGTTGTAGTTTGTATTTGTGAATGAATCCAGTGCACAGCTGCAGTAATCAATACAAAATGGCGACGTGAGTACGCAATGTTTATATAGGAACTTCTGATCCTAATTCAGACTCCCAAATTAGAGCTCCCGTTTTCTTATTGATTTTATAATGTATATTTGTATAATGTGTGTGTTCTGAAATAGTGACAGAGAATAGAACAAGGATGGACAATTCAACCCTTAACTCAACAATGAGTAGATGAGTGTTATGTGTGTGTATATGTGAAAATAAATGAACACTGAAATTCAAGTATTTCTTTTATTTATATATATAAATTAAAATATATATATATATATATATATATATATATATATATATATATATATATATATATATATATATATATATATATATATATATAGCTAGAATTCACTGAAAGTCAAGTATTTCTTATATATATATATATATATATATATATATATATATATATATATATATCTTAACCAGGCCCCCGCCCCACCCCCGACCATGCCCCCGCACCCCACCCCCTCACCTCCCGAAATCGGAGGTCTCAAGGTTGGCAAGTATGCTAAAGTGGAAATGCTGTATTTTCATTTGCACTTTAATTTTATTGACAGTTTAGTTGGGAAAATATTAATTATTAGTTGTGCTTATTTATTTTAGCACAACATATTTGTATGTAAATATATGTTTGTCAGGTATTTATAAATCCATTCCTATGCAGTAGATTTGGTTAGTACCTATTTTATAACAAACCTGACCTAAGCCTAAACCTAAGGTTTATGTGTTAAATAAATATAATAATATTTGTGATTAACACATGGCTTCATATGATTTGACAAGTAGCTTAGATATAATTATTGAATGTGATTAAAATCAAGAGTAAGATAACTAATTCAGTGTTAATCTTTGAGTGGGGCCCCATGCCCCTCTGGAGTGGAAAAGTTGGGCCCTGAAGTCAAAAAAGTTAAACGCCCCTAATCTAAATGTCTGAATATGAAATGTTATTGTAGATGCTTAATGCTTAGATGGCAAAGGACTGTTATTTGTTTGTTTCCAACATGGCGTGGAAAAGAGGTGGTTAAGGATATCTGGAAAATATTCACAGCGCTTCAGTTGTTCCACATGTTGTTATGTTACAGCTTTATTCCAAAATGGGATAAATTCACTTGTGTCCTCAAAAGTAAATTTTTGAAAAGATGAAACCCCATAATAACAATGTTAAAAGGTATTATAAAAAAAGTGTACATTTGTTAAAAATAACAATTGAAAAAAACACATTCACATAAGTATTTGCAGTCTTTGCTCAATACTTTGTTGTTGCATCTTTGGCAGCAATTACAGCCTCAAGTCTTAAGTTTCACCCATTCCTCTTTCAATCAATCAATCAAAGTTTATTTATATAGCCCTAAATCACGAGTGTCTCAAAGGGCTGCACAAGCCACAACAACATCCTCCGCTCAGATGAAGTGAAGTGAAGTGAAGTGAATTATATTTATATAGCGCTTTTCTCTAGTGACTCAAAGCGCTTTTAAATAGTGAAACACAATATCTAAGTTATATTTAAACCAGTGTGGGTGGCACTGAGAGCAAGTGGGTAACGTGTCTTGCCCAAGGACTAGGGATGTCCCGATCCAGGTTTTTGCACTTCCGATCCGATACCGATATTGTTTTTGCACTTCCGATCCGATACCGATACTGACCGATACCGATACTGACCGATACTGGCCTATCCGAGCATGTATTAAAGTTTAAAGTTATTTAGCCTACTTAGTTGTCAGAATCATGTTGAAAAGGGTTTTAGTACTCTTGATAACAACTAGCCAGCTGAATTAGGGGAGTTTGAATAATACACAATGGTTGGTAACAAGAAACTGACCTGTTTATTCAAGGATAAACACAAAATAGACAAAATTATACATGACAAACAGAAATGGCATCATTGAAACTAGGGCTGGGCGATATGGCCTTTTTTTAATATTGCGATATTTTAAGGCCATATTGCGATACACAATATATATCTCGATATTTTGCCTTAGCCTTGAATGAACACTTGATGCATATAATCACATCAGTATGATGATTCTATGTGTTTTGATTGATTGATTGAGACTTTTATTAGTAGGTTGCACAGTGAAGTACATATTCCGTACAATTGACCACTAAATGGTAACACCCGAATATGTTTTTCAACTTGTTTAAGTCGGGGTCCACTTAAATTGATTCATGATACAGATATATACTATCAGATATATACTATCATCATAATACAGTCATCACACAAGATAATCACATTGAATTATTGACATTATTTATAATCCAGGGTGTGGAGGGGGGCGCCGGATGTAAGTGTCAAAAAGACAGCCAAAAGAGTTTGATATGCGAGCACCTTAGAGGGAGCGTTGCTCGCACGGCTGCGCTAGCATCACAGCTAACGTTAGCCATGCTGCTACTTCTCTGCTGGGAGAGGACGTATACGTATGTGACGTATGCCGTGACAGTATGTGACGCATGTAAGAAGGTGCGCTTGTCTGTCTGTGAGAGGGAGACACAGGAAAGAGTGAGAAGAGCCTGTCGTGTAATGCCAGCAGCTAAAAGCAACTGCGTGAGAATTGTGGATGTGTTGAAGGTGTGCTGGAAAATGCGGAACGGAAATTATGGAGCAGCAGAAAAGTGGAATGTATTATTTAAATCGGTGCGTTGGAAAACACGGACCGGAGTTTTTTTTTAAACTGGATCTGGATCGGCATTTTCCCATGCCTTGCCGATACGCAATTTTTGGCAAATATCGGCAGTCGATCCGATCTAAATATCGGATCGGGACATCCCTACCAAGGACACAACGGCAGTGAGATTGAACCTGGAACCCTCAAGTTGCTGGCACGGCCACTCTACCAACCGAGCTATACCGCCCCACATCAGGGCAAGAAAAAACTCAACCCAATGGGATACAATGAGAAACCTTGGAGGGGACCGCATATGTCTGATGAAACAAAAATTTAACTCTTTGGCGTGAATGCCAGGCATCATTTTTGGAGGAAACCAGGCACCGTTAATCACCAGGCCAATACCATCCTTACAGTGAAGCATGGTGGTGGCAGCATCATGCTTTGGGGATATTTTTAAGCAGCAGGAACTGGAAGACTAGTCACAATAGAGGGAAATATGAATGCAGCAATGTACAGAGACAATCTGGATGAAAACCAACACTTTCCATCCAATTTCATGGAGCTTGTGCCAAGCTTGAGGCAGACTTGAGGCTTTAATGGCTGCCAAAAATGCATCAACAAAGTATTTGGCAAAGGCTGTGAATACTTATGTACACATGATTTAAAAACTAAAATAAAATAAACATTTAAAAAAAAACATTTCACATTGTCATTATGTGGTATTGTCTTTCGAACTTTGAGAACAAAATTAATTTACTCCCTTTAGGATTAGGGCTGTACCATAACAGCCCTAATCCTAATGTGCTGTGAATAATTTCCAGAAGCACTGTATATATCCTTAAATATGTTCATATTATGTAATCTAATCAATAATTTAAAGGTATTTAAAAAAAAAAAATATGGATCCATCAACACAAATATTTTGTATAGCAATTTCAGCACAGCGTTTTCCCCATATAATTGTTGATAATATGTATTCAAATTATGCTTCCATTAGCAAATGACCTACAACCACCAAGGAAACAAAATCTAACAGGAAAAAACTGCATTTTGTCTTTTTTAATGGAAAAAAACGGTTTGGTTTGGTTTGGTTTAGTTTTGTCATGATATTGGAAATATCCTAATTTATGGATGTCAACATGTCAACCTTGACCGCACTGTTATATGCATACAAATATAGTAAATGTACAGTATCAATCAGTGGCGGGCTGTGCGTTTCCCAACTAGGCCTTCAGTGATGTCCGACTTCAATGATTACCTCTCAAAATACCATTATTTATGTCACCACATGACCATTGCTGGAGAAATACTATACAGGAACACATGTACGCCCTACTGGGGATTGATCCATATCAACAGTGTATAAAACGGGTTATGTTCTGGCACATTTAAAAATCAATTAAAATGCATCAGCAATTAAAACATATGTTATGTGGTACTGTCAAAATTTATATTGCAAAAAACATTAAATGTGAAAAAATAAAATATTTGAACTCACAATTTGTGGCACTTTTCGACGCCGTATGAGCAAGCTCGTACCCTCGTAGTCGGCTAATTAGAGTGGAAATGGCGGACATTTCCCCATTTCATCGCCAGAACAGCTGAGCTAGCTTCCGGAGTTGGCCGACATTGTCTCACAAGATGTAGTTTCTCTTTAAATATCTTTCTTGAAAATGGCCTTGCAAATATATATCTGCCACCTAATCAACGTTTTGTTTTCCTTCTCTGCTAAATTGAAACTTGTGAATGGTATACTCACTTTGGAATGACAAGTGCCTATCCAATCACAGTCTCGTTAACATTAGGCTTCTGTCAACAACTTCTGATCTGATTGGCTATTGCAACTGTCTAGCAACTCTATGTGTTCTCAAATGCATCCGCTAACGGTCCTGGTGAGTATCCTTAGGCCATCTAGAAGGCCTTATTGACAACAACTTGTGATCTGATTGGCTATCGCAATTGTCTATCCTCTCTATGTCCCCGGTTACTTACAGTGCACGGACGGCCGCATTGTTGATTCTGAAGGCCTCGGGCAGATTTCGTACAGCATGGCAACATGACAAAATAAAAACAACAGCACTGGAACGAGCATAATATGACATGAAGACAATATGAATACTTTTAGATATTTAGGGAAAGTAAAATTAAAAAATAATTGTATCTTTAATTATGATCATGATTTCTGGTTATGTTAGGCCAGCAGAGAATGCCTTGCTAGCCCTGATGGCCCACCACTGGTATTAATTGCCTTGCAGACTGTTGTGTGTTGAAAGGACTCCAAGGCAACGACATTCAATATTTGCCATTATGTTAGCCGTAAGTCTGCTAAAGGGTCTGTACAAAGTACATTTTAAGTGAACAACCTCTCACGCAACACCTTGGAATTTGTCATTCTTTAGTAAACCGAGCAGTCGCAAGTGACACTATGAATGATAGCTGCTGTGTCGATTCGGTTTTCCTTTTTCTGGGTTCATTAGGTCGCTAATAGGTACCAGTTAATGAGCTGGGCTGCACTCATTATTAATGTAGGACACAACACAAATATGTGTTATCCTTATCATCTCATCATGATCACTGCCCTGTGAAAACAGCATACACACTGCCATTCGTCATCAAGATTATATGATAGATCACTCTGTAACTGCCTTCACTTGAGAACTTACAAAACTATGAATTCAATGTTATACAATGCATATGTATAAATATTTAAGTATTTGTTGGGCATCTCAAAAATTGAAGACTGTGTTCTATACTTGTCATGCAATGTAAAAGTGTTTTGGATATTGTTTTGCACTTCCTGACCACTTTAGGTATGACTTACTGCTAAAGGGTTTCCGTGGAATAAAACACATGCAAACATTATAGTGTACACACAGCTGGTCTATTAAGCTCACGTGCGCTTTAATGAGCAAAAGAGTGCAATCCATTTACCGTGTCTGTCTTTATATGTATGCAGAATATATGCTGATTATTAGAACCCCCACAATACTGGGACGAGAAGATCCAAACATAATCATTTAGCACCTGCAATGTTATTTTTCAAACCTGAAACTGTCATGCAACTTTTTTTTTTAATCACATTTGAAACATTCCTGCAAACTGATACAGTAACACACTTACAGCTGTCAGAAGGAGGTGATTGTGCTGCAAAAACAGACCATTGAGAGAGAATATTTTGTCTGTGTGTGTGTCAACATATTTGGATTGTCAGAAATAAAAACATTTAATGTATCGTATATTCAGCAATATAATGTTATCATTTCATAGCTACTGGATGACTTAAGTGGCTGTATAAAACAAATTAAGTCAATTTGATTGGGTGTCTGCTAGCTTTTTTTTAAGGTGTTGGTTTTATTCATATATATATATATATATATATATATATATATATAAAATATCCTGATGATTGAGGGAACCCCTCATAAACAGGCCTGTAGAGATGAAGTAATCTTGTGATTTTTTTCCCACACATATATATATATATATATATATATATATATATATATATATATATATATATATATATATATATATATATATATATACATATATATATATATATATATATATATATATATATATATATATATATATATATATAGATACATATATGTCTTATATAAAATAAAAACTTCAATATGCATTTTAATTTTCAGGATGGTCCAGACGCAGCATCACAACACCGCACGCCTCCCAGAGCTTACTTTTGGCATGCGAAAAGTCGTTTTTTTTTGTCTAGATTGCGCTAATATAGCCTAAAAAAGTTGATTCATATAGTGTTTGTGTGCTGCCTGTCAACAACATGAGGAACTGCCACAGGTTAAACCATATGATGGGAAATGGATGTCTCCATTGTGACAGCCGGTATACACGCAAAAACTTCATATAAATAAGGTGGTCTGAACCACTTTTGTGTTTGTCATTAATTGTACACTTTTTTTATCAGTAGCGAAATTGTGAACAAGTGCTTCGAGCAGATCTGCCTCAGGCTAATCAGACTAGAATACTAATCAGGTGTGGTTTTGTGGTTATTTGGGCTTAGTTTGGGTTGGCCTTTTATTAAATCAACAGATCAGCTGCTGCTGAGGTGTCTCTACACGCCTGAATACTTCAGTCTGTAGCCAGCAGTTGCTGAGAAGCAGTCAGACGATAAATACAAACATATTTCATTCATAACACCTCCTGAAGCAAACAGATTGGTTTATATTGGATATTTTATGGCATTTTATTTTGGATGTGATTCTCTTTCCTTGGAAAGAGTACAAATAGTAAACAGAACATCAGCCAGCAGAGGTATGAATATGATTTGTTCTCTGTGTTCCATTTCCATAATCTATATAATTGATTAATCAGTAAACTAAATTTATATTTGTAACTAACTGTTCTTAGTTGTTTTTTGAACAAATTTTACGAATGAAATTCCCCAATATACACCAATGCTTTTTCTCACATGGATGTTGTTCAGTGGGGAAAACAAAAAAAATGACAGAACTGTTTTACAGTACTTCTTACGCCATCCTGGAGAATAATGTGATGACTTTTTAAGTGCTCATGGAACGCAGTGGTGCCGCTGTGAAACTTTACTTCTAATTTGCACAGTTTACAGAACACCGTGTTGTTTGGGTTTTTCTATAAATATAACACGTTTCCCCCTCAAATCTACAGTGGCATATAGAAGTGTTCTGATCAGGGAACTATGCTGCCAATTCCTATCATCCATAAGTGGGATCAGTTAGTACGATCACATGTACTAACTGTGCATTTTATGATTTATTTTTAGTAAGTGCTATTGGCTAAATTATATGAAAAAGGAATGTTATCATCACTCTAGTCATCAACAATTGAGAACAGAGAAATGGACATTGAAACAGTGTAGGTCTGACTTGGTAGGATATGTACACCAAGTAGTGGACATAAAGAGAGAGAGAGAGAGAGAGAGAGAGAGAGAGAGCATAAGAAAAAGTATCTACATTTGATTATTTACATTTGATTATTAACAATCCGGGGAGGGTGTTAGTTTAGAGTTGAAGTTGCCTGGAGGTGTACTTTTATTGCGGTTTTGAAGGAGGATAGAGATGCCCTTTCTTTTACACCTGTTGGGAGCGCATTCCACATTGATGTGGCATAGAAAGAGAATGAGTTCAGACCTTTGTTAGATCGAAATCTGGGTTTAACGTGGTTAGTGGCGCTCCCCCTGGTGTTGTGGTTATGGCGGTCATTTACGTTAAGGAAGTAGTTTGACATGTACTTCGGTATCAGGGAGGTGTAGCGGATTTTATAGACTAGGCTCAGTGCAAGTTGTTTTACTCTGTCCTCCACCCTGAGCTAGCCCACTTTGAAAAAGTGGGTAGGAGTGAGGTGTGATCTGGGGTGGAGGTCGAGAAGTAATCTGACTAGCTTGTTCTGGGATGTTTGGAGTTTAGATTTGAGGGTTTTGGAGGTGCTAGGGTAATACTACACATTTAGGTATCAGTCCAATACTTTGTAGTTACAGGGACAGTATTTGCCCTACCAATACTGACACCAATACATTTACTTAGAAAAAATTAGTGATCACTAAATGATTTTGCTTAAAAAAAATTTACAATTATAATCAGCAGAAAAACACAAGAAGGCAGGGTAACAATATCAACAAAATATTTAAACCAGGGGTCTCAAACTCAATTTACCTGGGGGCCACTGGATGCAGAAACTGGGTGAGGCTGGGCCGCAAGAAAAGATTTCTTAAAAAAATCTAACATGCACTTTTTAATGAATTCACCTTCTTTGAATGGCTATCCCGCCCTAGTAACATACTTGCCAACCCTCCCGATTTTTACGGGAGACTTCCGAATTTCAGGCACTCTCCCGACAATCTCCCGGTGCAACCATTCTCCCAAATTTGTCCTGATTTTCACCCGGGCAACAATATTAAGCCGTGATAGCACTGCCTTTAACGCCCTCTACAACCTGTCGTCGCGTCCGCTTTTTCACCATACAAACAGCGTGCCGGCCCAGTCACATGTTGTATGAGGCTTCTGCAGTCACACGTAAGTGACTGCAAGACATACTTGGTCAACAGCCATACAGGTCACACTGAGGGTGGCCGTATAAACTACTTTAACACTGTTACAAATATGCACCACACTGTGAACCCACACCAAACAAGAATGACAAACACATTTCGGGAGAACATCCGCACCGTAACACAACATAAACACAACAGAACAAATACCAAGAACACCTTGCAGCCCTAACTCTTCCGGGCTACAATATACACCCCCGCTACCCCCCAACCCCGCGCACCTCAACCGATGCACGGAGGGGGGGTTTGATGTGTGGGGGGGCAGGGTTGGGGACCCCCTGATTTAAACTTTTCCATTATCATAAAATTGTTTAAGCAATATAAAATCAGTAGCACACAATAAGTGAACAAAAGCAAAAACACCATAAACTACTCATTTCAATTTTTGTTTCATCTGACCACAGAACTTTCCTCCAGAAGGTCTTATCTTTGTCCATGTGATGTCGGATGAAACAAAAATTGAGCTGTTTGGCCACAATACCCAGAAATATGTTTGGAGGAGAAAAGGTGAGGCCTATAATCCCAGAAACACCATGTCTACTGTCAAGCATGGTGGTGGTAGTATTATGCTCTGGGCCTGTTTTGCTGCCAATGGAATTGGTGCTTTACAGAGAGTAAATGGGATAATGAAAAAGGAGGATTACCACCAAATTTTTCAGGACAACCTAAAATCATCAGCCCGAAGGTTGGGTCTTGGGCGCAGTTGGGTGTTCCAACAGGACAATGACCCCAAACACACGTCAAAAGTGGTAAATGAATGGCTAAATCAGGCTAGAATTAAGGTTTTAGAATGGCTTTCCCAAAGTCCTGACTTAAACGTGTGGACAATGCTGAAGAAACAAGTCCATGTCAGAAAACCAACAGATTTAGCTTAACTGCACCAATTTTGTCAAGAGGAGTGGTCAAAAGTTCAACCAGAAGCTTGCCAGAAGCTTGTGGATGGCTACCAAAAGCGCCTTATTGCAGTGAAACTTGCCAAGGAACATGTAACCAAATATTAACATTGCTGTATGTATACTTTTGACCCAGCAGATTTGGTCACATTTTCAGTAGACCCATAATAAATTCATAAAAGAAACAAACTTCATGAATGTTTTTTGTGACAAACAAGTATGTGCTCCAATCACTCTATTACAAAAAAAAAAAAGAGTTGTACAATATATTGGAAACTCAAGACAGCCATGACATTATGTTTCTTACAAGTGTATGTAAACTTTTGATCGTGACTGTACAGGAACTTAGTTGTGTTTTTCCATAGTAGCTTTGATAAGTGGCAACAGTCAGCAAGTAAAGCATTAGTAACACAATTTGCTGTGATGGAATATGACAATTCGAAGCTTTAAAAGACAAATGTACAGTTTGAAGTTTGATAACACCTGAATGACTCATACCAAATTGAGAATGTGATGTGGTCATATGACAGCAAAATAGAGCTCTTTGGCACTTTTCTCATGCTGTCCTTATAAGTCATCATGGTGTTTTTTTTTAGTAAATTTAAGTGGAATACCACGAATATGAAGTATTGTCACCTTTGGCTAATCAGGGTCGTCCCATCAAAGAACAGGATATATCGTGTCCCCAATCCCCAATTTGTTTTGTCTTTGAGGCATGTCATCCTACCTTGTCAGGCTCAGCCAGGCAGCAATAGATGTCCCCTCAATTATGTCTCATATTGGTCCATCCATCCATTTTCTACCTCTTATTCCCTTTGGGGTCGCGGGGAGTGCTGGAGCCTATCTCAGCTACAATCGGGCGGAAGGCGGCGTACACCCTGGACAAGTCGCCACCTCATCGCAGGGCCAACACAGATAGACAGACAACATTCACACTCACATTCACACACTAGGGCCAATTTAGTGTTGCCAATCAACTTATCCCCAGGTGCATGTTTTTGGAGGTGGGAGGAAGCCGGAGTACCCGGAGGGAACCCACGCAGTCACTGGGAGAACATGCAAACTCCACACAGAAAGATCCCGAGCCCGGGATTGAACCCAAGACTACTCAGGACCTTCGTATTGTGAGGCAGATACACTAACCCCTCTGCCACATTGGTATCAGATTTAATGCAGACATACCACAGTACAGTACATACATTTAAATAAAGAAAGTTCTCACCGAGCACACTCAGTTCTGCACTTGCTGTGATGTTGTGGTTCTTGTTGGTAGCTGTACAGCTATAACTGCCGGAGTCATCGTCAGTCACACTCCTGATGATGAGATTGCTTCCCGCCAACAAAGAATGCTTCTTATTCCTACGGGGAAAAGAGCTGCAATGTTTTTCTGTTCTCATGTTGTACACTCGCCGATTTACCAACTGCTGTTGTCTTATTTAAGACAAGTGCGGGCCTTTTACCAGATTAGTTATCGTATGTCACAATTTTGATGACAATGATCTTTAAAAGCATTGGAACAGTAAGACAAACTCAATTTTTTGCTGTAGACCAGGGGTCACCAAACTTTGTCTCGGGGGCCACATTGGGTTAAAATAATTTGAAATATACTGTGTGTATATACATTAACAAATCTATATATATTAAAGGGGACCACAAAAAATGGCATTATTGGCTTTATTTAACAAAAAATCTTAGGGTACAACATATGTTTCTTATTGCAAGTTTGTCCTTAAATAAAATAGTGATCATACTAGACAACTTGTCTTTTAGTAGTAAGTAAACAAACAAAGACTCATAATTAGTGTACTGACGTATGCAGTAACATATTGTGTCATTTTCCATTCTATTATTTTGTCAAAACTATTAAGGACAAGTGGTAGAAAATGAATTATTAATCTACTTCTTAATTTCTTGTTAATATCTGCTTACTTTCTCTTTTAACATGTTCTATCTACACTTCTGTTATCTAACTCAGTGGCCTTGTGGTTAGAGTGTCCGCCCTGAGATCGGTAGGTTGTGAGTTCAAACCCCAGCCGAGTCATACCAAAGACTATAAGAATGGGACCCATTACCTCCCTGCTTGGCACTCAGCATCAAGGGTTGGAATTGAGGGTTAAATCACAAAAAAATATTCCCGGGCGCAGCCACCGCTACTGCTTACTGGTCCCCTCACCTCCCAGGGGGTGATCAAGGGTGATGGGTCAAATGCAGAGAATAATTTTGCCAGATCTAGTGTGTGACAATCATTTGTACTTTAACTTCTGTTAATATGGACCGGTACTTTTTAGAGGCGGTATAGCCGTATATGATTCATTAGTATAGTGGTACTATACTAATACTGGTATACCGTACAACACTAATATATATACAGTATATATGTATATGTGTGTGTGTGTATACCTACCGTAGGTGGATACAATAGCTAATCGCTAACAGCAAGCAAACACTCCAGAATGTAAACAAAATCGCTGATCTATACAAATATCGATTGTAACGATACCAAGTAGAAGAGCCGAATCTACACTATCTATATCGATACTACAATGACTACATCCATATTTTTTCTCTTCACAATATATTTTTCCATTTATTTACTGTTTATAATCTCAGAAAATACTTCACTAGACATAAGAGAATTTAAAATTATGGACAAATGCATGACCCTGTAACTACTCGGTATCAGATTGATACCCAAATGTATAGTATCACTTGGGATGATGTTTGATAAGAAATTATCGAGTTCGAGCCTATTATTGAATCCTCTTATCGAACCGATTCCTTATCGATTCTCTTATCGAGTCCAGATAGGTTGTTGTATATGGAAAAAAACACACAATATTTGGTTTAACAAAAGCTCACTTTTATTATATAAGAAAAAAATAAAATCTAATAAATAAATAATTATTGACTGTTACCCCCCTAAAAAATTAAATTAAATAAATAAATATTGACTGTTGTTACCCAAAGTATATTAAGTGGGATTTTTCAGAAAAACAAATATATACAGTAACACAAAAACAACCAGTCTCTGTGATCACGATAAGTGTATAAATAATGATATAGTGGTAAATAAAATCAGTCCCTTGGGCACAAAATTTAAAATAATACAGCTCTCCAAAAAGTGCACTTCTGCTGCTATTTGACATAACTGTTTGTTATGATGCTTTGACATTGTTGCACTTTATTTATTTATTGAAAGAAAATTCTATGAAGAGAAAAGTTGTTTGCAAATGTGGTTACAATGCTAAAAAAATTATAAGTTAAAGCTAAAAAAAGAAATACACTTTATTGAGTTAACATTATTTCTTTATAGGGGGAAAGATGTGATGTTATGAGCTAGGGAATATAACAACTACACTACCCAGCATGCAACGGGAGTGACGAGCATGCGCGGTAGCCCCGAAAAGTGTTGCTGCATGTCGCCACCCGGCAGCTAAGAATGAGGTTATGAGCACGCTGTGAAAGTAAACGTCAAGAACTTAGCCAACACGCCTTGTCTGCATTATTTATAATTAGACAGACAACACATAAACAGTGTGATTTTGTTTTGTTTACAAGGAAAGAAAAACAAAAGTTAAAAAAGGGAGATCATGTCATATATGTTGTGTGTGCTGCGTGCGGTTGCTTTAAGAACGTTGCGACAGCTGCCGTAAAGGAGGTGTGTTGCTAGCCTGGTTGCTATGTTTCCGGTTGGTCATAAAAGTGTTCGTCATATGTTTGTACCCTGCTCAAATCTCTCAGTAAAGTTATTCATTGGATTATACCTTTTGTTTTGAACTTTATTACACCTTGGAGCGCTTTTTCCGGTCCATTGTTTTTCCTGCTTTCCCTATCTGCGCCTAATGACTGAGCTACGTGACGTCATTTCTTGTGATGTCTCAGAGGGCATTTCTGGTCGGAACGGGATTCGTTTCCAGGGATTCGAATAAAGAACCAACTCTTTTTCTTTACTATAGTGGTCTCGATAACGGGTACCGGTTCTCCAGAGGGATTCGAGTCCGATGACTCGGTTCTTTTCTTATCGAACAACCGGGAAAACCGGTTTCGAGTATCGTCCCTAAGTATCACCCAAAACTGATGTAAGGTATCTTAACAACAGAATAAGAAGTGCTTATTACATTTTAACAGAAGTGTAAATAGAACATGTTAAAACAGAAAGTAACCAGATATTAACAGTAAATGTATTCATCCATTTTCTGCCGCTTGTCCCTCAGAATTTTGATAAAATAATGGAAAAGGAAATGACACAATATGTTCATGTATATGTCAGCAGCCAAATTAGGAGCTTTTGTTTGCTTAGTTGCTACTAAAAGAGTAGTTGCCTAGAATTTTCACTATCTTATTTTATGACAATATTGTTCTTTAATTGCAATAAGAAACATATGTTTAATTGATGTATCATACGATTTTTTGTGTGAAATAAACCCAATAATGACATTTTGTGTGGTTTATTTTATTTTAAAAAGTATTGAAAAGCATCAAAATAAATTTTCCAAAATATTGGTATTGGGACAACCATAATCTTTCATGTGAGTTCATGTGATAGACTTCAAATATTGTACGTTTGTATATTGAAGTGAATAAGAATTGCTTAACTTTTAATAATTGTATGATAGAGATGGGATTTATGGCTTGTTCCTTTCAAAGAGTCATTCAAAAGACTGTCTTGGTAGCAGTGATAAGATGAGATTTGGGTCAAACTAATTCTATATTACACCAGTATCACTCTATTGATGAGAACTATTCACAAATATTGACTATTTAAATGTGTGTTGTTTTTTTTATAGACATTCCATAAGGTTACGGTAAAATCACTATTTTAAAACTTTACCTCCCCTAAAAACTTTGTAGAAAAAGAGCATTTTAATAATACAGAACAAATAACCACATAAATAAGAATAACATTTATATATTTATATAAAAAAAACAGAATTCCGAAAAATTTGAACACTACCTTACCTGGTGTGTGTACGCCAGAAGTACTTTACATGTCAGAACAAGAAACTAGAAAAAATTATCTAAATACAGCTATATTTACTTTGACCCTGACTTATTTTCTAGTCCTGTCGCCAGTCTGGTGGCATGTACAAGAACATGCACATGCAGCTTCGGCAATTCATTTAAAGAACGTCTCCCAAAGGAACAGCTCGCAACTGCGAATCGACTCTCATGGTTCACCTAAGAGCCATTCAAAAGACTCAATCTGTTCGAAAACGTCACACATCTACTGCAGGAGCCTGTGAGACATATGACATCACCAAACTTTTGCATTCTTTTGTTTTTGCTTTTACAGGCCTTCACCGCAGCCTCTTTCTGTTACAGTATTGTTTATTGTGTGGGTT
The DNA here is from genome assembly GCF_033978685.3 of Nerophis lumbriciformis. NCBI lineage: Eukaryota > Metazoa > Chordata > Actinopteri > Syngnathiformes > Syngnathidae > Nerophis > Nerophis lumbriciformis. The sequence continues at coordinate 23,013,264 of NC_084567.2, read as the reverse complement.
CCTCCCTTCAGTCCCCTCTTAAGCAGATAAAACGCATGCTCTATTGGCTTTAAGTTTGCAAAGTGACCACTTCTTGATGAACTCTTTTGTTGTTTTTGCAGTGTTTTGAGTGGTTACCTTGCTTGATGGAGAGGTTATTATCAGTTTGTTTGCATCCTTCTTTAAAGGGGAACTGCAATTTTATTTGGAATTGTGTCCATCATTCACAATCCTTATGTAAGATAAGCACATATATGTTTTAATTTTTTTATGCATTCTAACTAGTAAATTATTATTATTATTATTAGCCTTTATTTAACCAGGTAAAATCCCATTGAGATCAAAGATCTCTTTTCCAAGGGAGACCTGGCCAAGAGGGCAGCAGCAAGGTTACATTAAAAAACAGTAAACAAATACATAAAATATCACATTTACAACATTAAAACTTGCTCACATGACACATGTGCATACAGACAAGGTAGACTGCAGTCCTTTCACAGAAGCTTTAAACTCATTCAACGTAACTAGGGTTTGAAGTTTAATGTTCGATTGTAGGTTATTCCAAGCCTTCGGTGCTGAAAACCTAAATGCTTTCTTGCCCATTTTAGTTCTTACTTTGGGGACGACAAATTGCAGAACATTCATTAAACGAAGATTGTGACTTCCTTGTTTCTTTGTTAAAAGACAAGACAGACAAGATGGAGTGATACCCAGAATGGTTTTGTAGATGAAAACATACCAATGATTGAGTCGTCGAGCACATAAAGATGTCCAGTTAACCATTGAGTATAACACACAATGGTGAGTAAGGGGAGCGCAGTTGGTGATGAATCTCAGTGCCCCGTGGTACACACTATCCAGCTTGTGGAGACAACCAGCAGTAGCATTCATGTGCAACACATCTCCATAGTCAATAACAGGTAAAAAAGTTGTTTCCACCAATTTCTGTTTCACAGTAAAAGAAAAGCAAGACTTGTTTCTATAATAAAATCCCAGTAAAAGTTTCAGGGTTTTTTTACAACATACTGAATGTGCTCCTTAAAACTCAAGTGGTCATCAATTAAAAATCCTAAATATTTAAAAGCAGATACTAACATAATTTGTTGCCCATTTCTTGTTAAAATGTTCTCACAGTGATGATCTTATAGTTTTTGATGTGGTAAAGAGCATACACTTTGTTTTCTCTGCATTTAAAACCAGTTGAAGATAGCAAAGTTGTTCTTGTACTCTGTCAAATGCATGTTGTAGATATTTAAAAGCCTCAGCAAGAGTGGGTGCTGTGCAGTATATGACAGTATCATCAGCATAGAAATGGAAAGTTGAGTTCGGAGTATTCTGTCCAAGATTATTTATGTAAATAGTGAACAATAAGGGGCCCAACACAGAACCTTGAGGGACACCCTTTTTCACTTGCAGTACGTCCGAGGAGGAACCTTCTATCTGAACAGCCTGAGTTCTACTTGTGAGGTGTTTGAGATTTTCAGTTGTTGTGGAGAAATAAAATTCTGATTTGACTTTCCAAAGGAGAGAGGTAAATTGATTTCTTAATTGTCTAAAATTCAACCAATCTGCTTCTAACCCTGACTTGCGTGCCCTGGCCCAAGCAGCATTACGCTCATGCAATAAATCTGACAGGTCCGATGTAAACCACTGATTGTCACGTCCTTTAACCCAACATTTTCTAAAAGGGGCATGTTTGTTCACTATACTCAAGAAGTTTTCGTGAAAATATTTCCAAGCCAGTTCAACATTATCAAAAAGAGCAATTATATCCCAATTAAAAAGATGCAAGTCATGTAAAAAAGCTTGCGTCTCAAATAATTTCATATTACGTTTTTCAACAAGACGAGGCTTGCTTTTAGGAATCCTTGTGTCTTGCACTACTGCAATCACACAATGATCACTCACATCATTAGGGAAAACACCAGATGCAACAAATTTAAAGGGCATATTTGTTAGAATTAAGTCAATGAGTGTAGCTTTTTGAGGGCATTTAGGATTAGGTCTTGTAGCTGAGTTAATTAATTGTGTTAAATTTAGAGATTCACACTGTGCTTTCAAAGAGTCAGACACAGATGTGAGCCAGTCCCAGTTCAAATCACCAACCATCACTATTTCATTGTATTTCAGTTGAGACAGAAGCTTCACAAGAGTAGATAGGGAATTACTAGGGGCAGATGGAGGCCTATAACACCCCACTACCATTATGTGGTGATTTCTAGCTAATTCAATTTCAAGTGCTAACAGTTCAAGTTCTTTACTTACTGATTCAGAGAGCACTAATTTCACATCAAACCTCTGCTTAATATATATATATATTAAGCAGAGAGGCCACTCCACCACCTTTTCTTTGTCGGTCAGTACGATAGACATTATAGCCATGAATGCAAATATCTTTATCAAGCACAGATTGTTTAAGCCAAGTTTCAGATAAGACTACAATATCAGCATTTGTTGAGTTTATCCAGATCTTTATCATATCCAGTTTAGGGAGTAAACTCCGAACATTGATATGAATAATCCCAAGACCAGATCTAGTTTTAAAATCCGCAGGTGTAAAACATTGTGTAGGTGTATCAGGGCCTGGATTAGTCTCAACATTTCCTGAGAGCAATAACAATAATATAACTAAACATTTGCGCTTAAAGTTATCATCTTTTGAGTCTGTCTTTAATCTGTGAAAGTAAGTGCTCATAATAGGGGAGGATGCAGTAATGTTGACGTGATCTCTCAAAACAAGGAAACAATAAGAATGAATGGACACTACCATAGTATGCAGCCATTTTGTTTTGTCCAAAGTCACAGAAATCTTCAACTGAGATAAGGCCGAGGTTATTTTGTAGTTGTCACTATGATGAAATGTCAAATTATCAAAGTTGTCATTTTGAAGTAGCATAGCTTGTGAGGGGGGATTAACAGACCCATTTGGGACACCAGTAAAACCACACAAAAGTATAAAACACAATATAATGATTTGTGACATAGTGAGAGGAGAAGTTCCACTTGTTTTACCACTTTTGAAGATGTTAGCAGACAGGGCTGAAGGCTAGCAACCAAGGCCAATGGGTGGAAGCCCGTAGACGAAACCAATGGCTGGAGGCAAACAGCAGGCCGATTGTGGAGGGCCAGCAGAAGGCAGGCCGATGTTGGAATATGGCTAACAGCAAACAGGCCGATGTTGGAAGGTTAGCAGGCAGGCCGATGGTGGAATGGTTAGCAGCAGGCAGGCCGATGGTGGAATGGCTAGCAGCAAGCAGGCCAATGTTGGAAGGTTCGCAGCAGGCAGGCCGATGGTGAAAGGTTAGCAGCAGGCAGGCCAATGTTGGAAGGTTCGCAGCAGGCAGGCCGATGGTGAAAGGCTAGCAGCAGGCAGGCCAATGTCGGAAGGTTCGCAGCAGGCAGGCCGATGGTGGAATGGCTAGCAGCAAGCAGGCCAATGTTGGAAGGTTCGCAGCAGGCAGGCCGATGGTGAAATGTTAGCAGCAGGCAGGCCAATGTTGGAAGGTTCGCAGCAGGCAGGCCGATGGTGAAAGGCTAGCAGCAGGCAGGCCAATGTCGGAAGGTTCGCAGCAGGCAGGCCGATGGTGAATGGCTAGGAGCAGGCAGGCCGATGGTGGAAGGCTAGCAGTAGGCAGGCCGATGGTGGAAGGCTAGCAGCAAGCAGGCCGATGTTGGAAGGTTAGCAGGCAGGCCGATGGTGAATGGCTAGCAGCAGGCAGGCCGATGGTGAATGGCTAGGAGCAGGCAGGCCGATGGTGGAAGGCTAGCAGCAGGCAGGCCGATGTTGGAAGGTTAGCAGGCAGGCCGATGGTGGAATGGCTAGCAGCAAGCAGGCCGATGGTGAATGGCTAGCAGCAGGCAGGCCAATGATGGAAGGCTAGCAGTAGGCAGGCCGATGTTGGAAGGTTAGCAGGCAGGCCGATGGTGGAATGGTTAGCAGCAAGCAGGCCGATGGTGAATGGCTAGCAGCAGGCAGGCCGATGTTGGAAGGTTAGCAAGCAGGCCGATGGTGAATGGCTAGCAGCAGGCAGGTCGATGGTGGAATGGCTAGCAGCAAGCAGGCCGATGGTGGAAGGCTAGCAGCAAGCAGGCCAATGTTGGAAGGTTCGCAGCAGGCAGGCCGATGGTGAAAGGCTAGCAGCAGGCAGGCCAATGTTGGAAGGTTCGCAGCAGGCAGGCCGATGGTGAATGGCTAGCAGCAGGCAGGCGGATGGTGGAAGGCTAGCAGTAATAAATGCGAGCAAAAGTCTGCTTACAATGACGCCTATGGGAGTGGCTTTATTCTGTCTATAAAGTGCTTAAAAACACATCCAAACACCTCCATCAAGGTTTTATATACATGATATAAGTATATATGTAATGAAGTAACAGGCACATTTATAATACCATATACAGTCGTGGTAAAACGTTTACATACACTAGTAAAGAACATAATTTCATGGTTGTCTTAAGTTTACAATAATTTCTACAACTCTTATTTTTTTGTGATAGAGTGATTGGAGCACATACTTGTTGGTCACAAAAAACATTCATGAAGTTTTTTTTTTTTTATTAATTTATTATGGGTCTACTGACAATGTGACCAAATCTGCTGGGTCAAAAGTATACATACAGCAATATTAATATATGATTACATGTCCCTTGGCAAGTTTCACCGTAATAAGGCACTTTTGGTAGCCATCAACAAGCTTCTGGTCAAATTTTGGACCACTCCTCTCGACAAAATTGGTGCAGTTCAGCTAAATTTGTTGGTTTTCTGAAATGGACTTGTTTCTTCAGCATTGTCCACAGAACTTTCCTCCAGAAGGTCTTATCTTTGCCTATGTGATGTCAGATGAAACAAAAATTTAGCTGTTTGGCCACAATACCCAGCAATATGTATATATGAACTAGGGCTGCAACTAACGATTAATTTGATAATCGATTAATCTGTCGATTATTACTTCGATTAATAGTCGGATAAAAGAGACAAACTACATTTCTATCCTTTCCAGTATTTTATTGAAAAAAAAACAGCATACTGGCACCATACTTATTTTGATCATTGTTTCTCAGCTGTTTGTACATGTTGCAGTTTATAAATAAAGGTTTATAAAAAATAAAATAATACAATTTAAAAAAATTGGTTCTGCGCATGCGCATAGCATAGATCTAACAAATCAATGACTAAATTAATCGGCAACTATTTTTATATTCGATTTTAATCGATTAGTTGTTGCAGCCCTAATATGAACACCATGCATACCGTCAAGCATGGTGGTGGTATTATTATGCTCTGGGCCTGTTTTGCTGCCAATGGAACTGGTGATTTACAGAGAGTAAATGGGACAATGGCAACCTAAAATCATCAGCCCGGAGGTTGGGTCTTGGCGCAGTTGGGTGTTCCAACAGGATAATGACCCCAAACACACGTAAAAAGTGGTCAGGGAATGGCTAAATCAGGCTAGAATTAAGGTTTTAGAATGGCCTTCCCAAAGTCCTGACTTAAACGTGTGGACAATGCTGAAGAAACAAGTCCATGTCAGAAAACCAACAAATTTAGCTGAATTGCACCAATTTTGTCAAGAGGAGTGGTCAAAAATTCAACCAGAAGCTTGTGGATGGCTACCAAAAGTGCCTTATTGCAGTGAAACTTGCCAAGGGGACATGTAACGAAATATTAACATTGCTGTATGTATCAGCAAATTTGGTCACATTTTCAGTAGACCCATAACAAATTCATAAAAGAACCAAACTTCATGAATGTTTTTTGTGACCAACAAGTAAGTATGTGCTCCAATTACTCTATCACTAAAAAATAAGAGTTGTAGAAATTATTGGAAATTTAAGACAGCCAAGACATTGTTATTTACAAGTGTATGTAAACTTTTGACCACAACTGTAGTATTTATGTATTTTGCTCATTTAAAGCATTATGGCGGAACATTAATTCACAAACGCATCACTACGTTCACTTTTTCCTTCGACAACGTCACTGATTACAACTCATTGTAGACTTCATGAGAACAAACAAACTTAATAAAACATTACTTACTGTACAATGTCTGCTCTCTTTGCCGACAGCTAGGATTTAGATATATCCTCGTTTAGATGAAGAATTACTTACAATTCTCGCAAAGAAAAAAGGGGGAAGAACAAAGCGTCTTTCCGTGTCTTTCTCACCATCTAAATTGGATGCCAAGGCTGACCAACTTGACAGATTATGTAGTCATCATTCTACTATCAAAGTGAGAGGCATTATTTATGACCTAGAATGCATTTTCACAAGCTCCGAGGCGAGAAAGCAGCTTAGCAGCCGATGATGTCTTAGCTCGCTGTGATCACAGTGCCGCTCTGTGAAGTGAATTTGTGAAGTGAATTATATTTATATAGCGCTTTTCTGTAGTGACTTAAATCACTTTTACATAGTGAAACCCAATATTTAAGTTAAATTAAAACCAGTGTGGGTGGCCCCGGGAGCAGGTGGGTAGAGTGTCTTGCCCAAGGACACAACGGCAGTGACTAGGATGGCGGAAGTGGGGATCGAACCTGGAACCCTCAAGTTGCTGGCACGGCCACTCTACCAACCGAGCACCCACTATAAATAGTTTGTCTGCATTAGCGTCAGTATTGTGCAGTAGCAAGCTACATGTATCAATACTACGTAGCTGAACTACATTACCCAGTAGCTTGTCGGTAGCTTTGCTACTTTTTGAACGAGTAGCGATTCTCTTAGCTTAGCTATATTTAGATCCATGTAGCGATGTAGCTTGCATCAAAGCTAAAAACTACTACAAAGAGAGAAATCCAGGGGAAAGTGATAAAAAAAAAATACTAAGAAAATCCCTAATGATTGGTTGGTGTTAGGGCAAAATAATACGGACAGGCCAATCAGAGACAAGATAGGGCAGGTCATCGAAACAGAAATCAAAATCACAACAGACACACATATGCGACATGATGACAAGGGAGTTTGAGACAGAGCGAATATTCAAGCAGACGATTAAAAAAAAACAAAAAAAAGAGTGAAAGATGGAATAGGGATTTATTACCTCTACCGTAATTTTTATTTTAATGATGAAGATGACATCCAGGAAACCCACAATTTGTCTCTGTTTGAATAAAACAACGTTCAAAACATAAATTTTTAGTTTACTTGGTAAGCCCAAATCAAAAATTGCTCTTGACATCGAAGACCTCCAACACAAATTTAGGAACCCACATTACGGTGAGTTGAGTTCATGAAAAGTTTTACTGCACATAACTATTAGCAACTGTTCCCAAACAACTCACAAGTCATTGTTTTTTATGTCAAGATATAGATAAATGCTGTTTTTTAATTACTGTGCGCATAATTATTAACATTATAGGGGTGGGCCAAAGAAAAAGCACACTAAAATAAAAACATACAGTGGAGTGTGGGGTGTCCCCAGCTAAATGACAGATGGATATTAGTAATTAGGGCCATTTGATTACATGTGTACACTCTTAAATAACATTATTACCTTTTATAAGAACTTGAAATGCCAGAGTTGAGGAATTTAATTTTGTTAGACTCTGTTCCACAGTCAGGAAAATATGTTTACTTTAAATGTGTTCAGTTTTATTGATTTTCATTCATGTAAACATGGAGTTTGTTAATGTCTCTTTTGTGAGACAAATATTTTGCACTTTTTCTTTGGCCAGGTTATACTGGGGCTTCTATTGAAACAGTATTTTTTTCCTGTGTTAAAAAGTCTCCATTTGAGTATATATTATTGTGTTTATTTATCATTATTATTGTTTTCCTGCCCTTTATCTAATTGTTTTCCTATGTTCCCCCCCTCATTTTGTACATGGTATGCAACTTAAAATACATGTTAAAAAGCCAAACAAGAGGGCATGTTTCTTGTCTGTGTTTACTATAATCAAGAATCCACTGAGCATGTTTTATTTAGTTTGGTCGAAAGTTGTACATTAAGTTATAAATATGCATATCCATCCATCCATTTCCTACCGCTTATTCCCTTCAGGGTCGCGGGGGGCGCTTGAGCCTGTCTCAGCTACAATCAGGCGGAAGGCGGGGTACACTTGTATTTATTTATTTATTTGATATGGACATAACAGTTACATTGGACAAACCAGGTGCACTGCCTTAAGTGGTATAGCAAGAACATGCACATTTTCAACACCTGTCCACAGGATGCTCATAGGATATCTCATCGCAGGGCCAACACAGATAGACAGACAACATTCACACACTATATATATATATATATATATATATATATATATATATATATATATATATATATATATATATATATATATATATATATATATGTAGCTTTGATGTAGCAAGCTCCTTTTGCCGTGTTGTACTGTAGCTTGTTACAATTATCTTGGGATATCTTCCCCTGTAGCTTAGCTACCGGTACATGAAATTGAGAGTAACTAGTAGCTTAGACTGCAAAATTTTCCGAATAGCTTGGCCATCACTGGTTAGCGGTTATAGTAACGACATCACTAATACTGGGTTAATATTTAGGTCACGAAATGTAAATGGAGTATTGTTGGCGCTTTTTGGATGGTTATTTAGAGGGCCTTATGGACCTGCTCAGTAGCCTTGTGCTTAGAGTGTCCGCCTTGAGATCGGTAGGTCGTGAGTTGAAACCCCGGCCGAGTCATACCAAAGACTATAAAAATGGGACCCATTACCTCCCTGCTTGGCACTCAGCATCAAAGGTTGGAATTGGGGGTTAAATCATCAAAATGATTCCCAGGCGCGGCCACCGCTGCTGCTCACTGCTCCCCTCACCTCCCAGGGCGTGAACAAGGGGATGGGTCAAATGCAGAGGACAAAATTCACCACACTGCCAATCCTATTGATTCCATTGTCAGCTGACTTTTATTTACGTTTATACACGAGTTACAATGTGTTCTAAATACATTTATCTTCTTGTCCCTCAGAATGATTATAAGCGATAGGCAAAATTCCCCAAAAAGTGCAGTTCCCCTTTTAACAACATGTTTCTTTAGAATTCTGAGTATATTTTGCGGCTGTCATCATCTTTTACATCATAAATGAAAAAGTCATGACATGCTCTGATCTTCTCAGAGGGTGTTAGGGTTAGTTAGAGGTTAGTGTCAGAGTAAGTTAGTGTATGTTAGGATTGTGAGCAGATCACTTATTACTCCAAACTTTCCATCTCTTTAGTAAAAGTACATTTTTGTCGCTGTCTATAAAGCTTTACCCCAGAATTTTAAAGGCATTTTCTTTCTTCTCTTTGACAATTCCAGCCTGGCTTTGCATCTTCTGGGTTAGCCATTGTACTTTAGTTCATTAGGGTTCTGCAAATGGGTAGATAGTGATACCCTCACGGCAGCCTTCTGCAGGTTGCTGCAGATATCACTAACAATTGTTTAAGGGCCGTTTCTGTCATCAACTGCTACTACTGGGCTACCTGTACTTACTGGTAGTTTATTTCTTCTGCGAGACATTCCGAATGGATATCCTGGCTATTACCAATGTTTGTTCAGCCTCTGTGGTTTTGTGTTTTTTCACCTCTAAATGCTTTCTGCACAGGTAAAACATCTCCTACATAATATGAAACTAACATGAAATATTAATTGTTAATTATTGTTTTAATAATCAATTTTATGAAACAAGCCTTGGCAAAAAAAAAACACCTGTGGGTCACATGTTATGGAACTTAAGCTCACAGGAAAAATGTGTTAAGTTGTGCATTAGATCCAGGTGCAAATACTCGGAACTATAAGCGTGAATGTGCAAACGTTTCCGCATGTATGTCATAAAAATACAAACAAACCGAGTCTGGATCACTTCTTCTCCTCTTCGCCACAGAATGCTTGGAGTAGGGTATCCAGAAGTGGAACATTCCAGCACAGCATCTGTTCCCAGCACAGCGGTCACCCTCAAAGGACGTTGGAGAAACTGCAAGTTTCGGTTCAAACCAGGCTCTGAACAAGAGAGAGAAAGAGAGATGTCAAATGTTGAGAGATTTTCCATAAAGAATTGTTTTTCTTCCGACCAAATCAGATTAGGAGATCAAAACAACACAAACAGCAGAGATGCTCCGACTGATCAGTTGCCAATCAGTATCGACCTATTTGTGTATATAAAAAAAGGATCTGATCCACCAATTATTCGGATTAATGCCAATCAGAAAAACATTTTTTGATAGTTTATTTTTAGTCCCCCTGCGGACAGAGGCAGCTCGCAGCTCAGTAGTGTGTATGTTCATACACAGTGTTCCCTTAAGTTAACTAAAAAAAGTTTTCGGAGAGTGCAGACCTTTTCCAAGCCCTTTCTCCCAAAGAGTGAATCCTCTTGTCAATCATCCACATTCTTTGCTCTCTGGAGGTGGAGGCAGGGACGCTACCATACATGCAGAGAGAAGTGCAGCCTTGTAGCGTAAACTTAAGTAGAAAAGTTCCAAATCCCACCCGAAATCTCATTACTTGTTCCTTATCCCATTTCTGACAGTTCCAGAAAGTTTCCTCAAAATCTGCCCATAGCATTCAATTATGTTGTTGATAGACAGACAATCCGATAAATTACCACCATTGCTGCAAATAAACTGCATTTCTAACAAGTACCACTATCATTGGAGAAGAAAGGTAAACATGTGACACACCAAGTAAGAGCACCCAGGAGTACACGGTAAATAAGTGCCTAGCAATGTTAAATAAGTGTAAATGGAACCGCATAACAGCACAGTGTAAGCAACTATAAATAGGAAATTAACAAATGAATATGAGTCTTTAGCGAGTCAAATAGAACAACTACACAAACATTATAGCACCAATCTTAAACATAAGGAAAGAGCGGATTGATTCATATATGAGTAGTTTCTATACCATGGGTAGCCTAAGATCAAAACTAGAGCCATCAGATCGACATATTTAGGATCAAAAAATATTTTTTTTGTCCGTTTTGTTAATGTTTACAAACCCAGAAACTAATTACCTGGACACAGAAGAACTTTATGGACAAACACCAGAGGATTTAAAGAGTAGTAGTTACCGGTAATAGTTTTTGCTTTTGTTTAATTATTATGTACTAATTGTTTTGTTCAGACAAGTTTATTTAATAAAAGAGAGCAATGACAAAATATTTAGGTAATATTGTTACACTGCTGTACTGTTTTTTTTTGTATATATTTTTGATTAAGAATTACAAATACAAATGATTTGGTGATTTTGAATATTGTAAAGAAAAAAGTATCGGCATCAGTATTGGCATGGTCAACACTATCCCTCACGGTATTGGACCGATACACACATTTGTAGAATAACCCACTGTGAGTGCATTTCCCAAAAACTAAGCTTTGCAAATCCTTTTAAAATTATATTCAATTGAATAGACTGCAGAGACAAGATATTTAATGTTTGAACTGAGAAACATTTTTTTTTTGCAAATAATCATTAACTTAGAATTTATTGGCAGCAACACATTGCAAAAAAAGTTGGCACTGGGGAAATTTTACCACAGTTTTACATTGGCCTTTCCTTTTAACAACACTCAGTAAACATTTGGAAACAGAAGAGATCAATTGTTTAAGCTTTTCAGATTATTTCCCATCCTTGCTTGATGTACAGCTTAATTTGTTCAACAGTCCGGGGTCTCTGTTGTCGTATTTTACGCTTCCTTTTGCGCCAAGCTTAATTTGTTCAACAGTCCGGGGTCTCTGTTGTCGTATTTTACGCTTCCTTTTGCGCCACACAATTTCAATGGGAGACAGGTCTGGACTACAGGCAGGCCAGTCTAGTACATGCACTCTTTTACTACGAAGACACACTGTTGTAACACGTGCAGAATGTGGCTTGGCATTGTCTTGCCGAAATAAGCAGGGCCGTCCATGAAAAAGACGTTGCTTGGATGGCAACATATGTTGCTCCAAAACCTGTATGTACCTTTCAGCATTAATGGTGCCTTCACAGATGTGTAAGCTACCCATGCCTTGGGCACTAATACACCCCCATACCATCACAGATGCTGGCTTACAGTCCGGATGGTTCTTTTCCTCTTTGGTCAGGCGGACACAACGTCCACAGTTTCCAAAAAAAATTTGAAATGTGGACTCATCAGACCACAGAAGACTTTTCCACTTTGCATCAGTCCACATTAGATGAGCTCTGTCCCAGCAAAGCCGGCGGCGTTTCTGAGTGTTGTTCATAAATGGCTTTCGCTTTACAGATGAAGCAATTAACTATGGTTACTGACAGTAGTTTTCTGAAGTGTTCCTGAGCCCATGTGGTGATATCCTTTACACACTGATATCAGTTTTTGATGCAGTACCGCCTGAGGGATCGAATGTTGGTTTTCGGCCTTGCCGCTTACGTGCAGTGATTTCTCCAGATTCTCTGAACCTTTTGATAATATTACGGACCTTAGATGGTGAAATCCCTCAATTCCTTGCAATAGCTTGTTGAGCAATGTTCTTAAACTGTTCGACAATTCGTTACAACACTAGTCTGTATATATATATATATATATATATATATATATATATATATATATATATATATATATTATATATTGTACCCTTAAAGGGGAACTGCACTTTTTTTTGCCTATTGTTCACAATCATTATGACAACACATGACAACGAATTGATTTTTTTTTTTTAATGCATTCTAAATATTAAATAAACATAAATTTAAGTCGGCCTACAGCAGAGCCAATGGAAGATCCTCTATTCCGCCCATAAAATCAAATAAATAGCCATTCAAAAAGCACCAACAATAATCCATTTACATTTTGTGACTTGAATATTAACCAAGTATTACTGATATTGTTATAATAAGCGCTAACGCAGACAAACTATTTATAGCGTCGCCAGGATCACTACTGTGTGTCAAAATATTTATGGTCTGCTGCTTTCTTGCTTCCCTGCTCCTTGGAAGTTTATTGTAGATCATAAATCATGCCTTTCACCTGGGAGGTAGATGGCTGAGTATGTAATCCGACAAGTTGGTACACGTTGACTGCCATTCAGGACCCAGAATTGGTGAGAACGACGCAAAAATACACTTTGTTTAAGGCCTTCATAGGCAGAATTGAGTGGCTCTTATAGGCTCCATTGTAAGCGGACATTTGATCGCACGTATTTAATATTTAGCATGCATTAAAAAAAATGTAACATCCATCATCATGTCTTTCTTAATGATTGTGATTGATTGGCAAAATTCCCCAAAAAGTTCCCCTTTAATATATTTGATAATATAATAGATATCGGTATTGACCATGATCGGATTTGGCAGCATAAAACCCTGATCAAAACACACCTAATCAAACCTAACTTAAAAAAAAAACTGCAGAAACTGTTCTTTGAGGATAAAAATAACATGTACTTTGAAATGTCTTAATTCGAAAGGGTCCGGTTGAAATATGTTCTCTTTTTAAATATCAGTATATTAAACAAACCCCTCCGTGTTGAAGTTGATATTTACTGCTTGAGCACCACATTCACTATCTTAGTTTTGGACTGTTTTGGTGCTTAACTGACTACAGATCTTGACCACAAACAAATGATTAGAAAATTCAGAACAGGAGATAATATAGGAGATCAATAATAGAGTGCATAAATTACAGGAGGCAGCCAAAAAACCGAGAGTTAACATCACCATGATTTACTCTAGACTGTTGTCAAGGATGAAAACAATATACTATGTCAAGCTCTCAAGAAGGAGAATGAAGAAGAGGAACAGATCATTGAGCAAATGAAATGTAGACTGGAGGACAAGATTTGAAAAAATATATATTTTGACAGGGCTGGTGAGTGGTATCCGTATTTATAAAATGTGACGCAGGCCAATAAAAATAAGCTGCGGGCCACACTTTGTGGTCTACATGAATGAGCATCTGACAAAGCGCAATTCCAACACAGCCAAGAAACCGGACAGATATTAAATATCAAACCAACCAGACTGTCAAAGAATTAAAATAAACAAACCAAGAATGATTCAGTCTGATTGAAGTGACTAATCTCCATTCAATAACAGTAACAACATCACAATACAAAGGATTGCTTACTAAGAAGATCTGGAATTCAAAACCTTTCACCAAACTGATTCTAAACAACTAGAATTGGAAAATGACTATGGTCCGTCTTTGTCAATTTTAGCAGAAACTGCTCTTACAACATGACGGAACAACAGAACACCAATATAAAATCTGACAAACTGTCAAATACTTATATAAACAGCAGAAACACAAGCAACATGTTCGTCAAATTGTCACTGATGAACATGCTGGTTCAAATGCTGAAAAAGGAATGGGTTTATAGTGAATATGAACTGAACTACATCAACAAAAAATGGTAAATAGGTTTTAATTTGCAAATGTTTTATATTCAAGTTACTGAAAGTGCATTGACACTGATACCTCAGTCACCTACTGATGACTACGACTGCCAACTAGACGATAGTAACCAGACCGGAAAAAAGTAGCTATCATTTCAGTGTTTAATGAATACAGACTCAGCTACCTGCAACAAGTGCTTGACGGTGATATTGTAGAAGTAACGTCTTGTAAGTATTGTAGTGTCTTTACAGAAACACACCATCTGACACTCTTTTTAAACGTTATTGCTGACCTTAAAGTACCAGGATACTTGCTTAAATACATTCTATTTTTATGCTGAAGTGTATTTCATTTTAGCCGCTAAACCATTATTTTTTCCAATTCGCAAAGTATTTGAAAATAATGTCTTAACATCCACAAAATGCCACAATTTCAAACGGCCATTTTGAATATATCGCTCAAAATTACTTTGGCAATTTATGTGCGTTTGGGATATGATGACGTCGCGGGGGGAATTCCTCTGCACTTGACCCATAATAAGCAGATCAGTGATACTGGAAATACGCGAAAATGGGAAAGAAATGTGCTGTTAATGGATGCTCAAAGACACACAAAAACGGGGTTTCATTGTTTTCCTTCCCAAAACAAGAGGACACTAAAAGGCTGTGGAATCGTTTTGTGGCCACACTTAGGCGAGACTGGGTGTAGAATACTTAGTATTCCACCATCTGCTCAGACCCGGACAGCTTTGACGAACTGCATTTTTTTGGAATTTTGCCTATCAGTCACAAGACCTACATAAGACAATAACAATATGTTTTTGTGCATTCTAAATTGTAAATAAACTTAAGCTAAAGTCTGTTAACAATGGAGTCAACGGGAGCGCCTCTATTCCGTTAACAATAATCCATTCACATTTTGTGACCTGATTATTAACCAACTATAAGCGATGTTGTCATGTAATTTTAGCGGCGCATTGTTCACAGAGAGCTTACTAAACTATATTGACATATGGAGCCGGTCGACCTGCTGCTGCTGCTGCATCACCTCTAAATTGGTAAAAGTTAATTCCAGATTATAAATCATGCTTCTCACCTGGATAGTAGCAGGTTTTGGCTATAAACCGAGAAGTCAGTAATCCATGACATTCAATTTAGACCCGGAGATTATGAGAAAGACATAAAAAAACGCTCATTTGCGGCAACAATTTTTTTAACCCCTCGGGAGGATTATTGTTATTATTATTATGATTAATACTTCATCCAAACGGTTGTTTTATTATGTTCTTAGTTTGTATATTTTGTTCAGCACTTAGCAATACTGCTACATTATGCTATAGTGTTTCACTAAAGCTACATCTCTTTAGCAGGCATCTTCTCAAACATGTTGCGCAACCTCCTTATATTCAGGCTAAAAAGTATAGGGTTCTGGATAGAGATGTCCGATAATATCGGCCTGCGTTAAAATGTAATATCGGAAATAATTGGTATCGTTTTTTTTATTTTTTATTATCGGTATCAGTTTTTTTTTGTTTTTTTTTATTAAATCAACATAAAAAACACAAGATACACTTACAATTAGTGCACCAACCCAAAAAACCTTCCTCCCCCATTTACACTCATTCACACTAAAGGGTTGTTTCTTTCTGTTATTAATATTCTGGTTCCTACATTATATGTCAATATATATCAATACAGTCTGTAAGGGATACAGTCCGTAAGCACACATGATTGTGCGTGCTGCTGGTCCACTAATAGTACTAACCTTTAACAGTTAATTTGACTAATTTTCATTAATTACTAGTTCCAATGTAACTGTTTTTATATTGTTTTACTTTCTTTTTTATTCAAGAAAATGTTTTTAATTTATTTATCTTATTTTATTAATTTATTTTAAAAGTACCTTATCTTCACCATACCTGGTTGTCCAAATTAGGCATAATAATGTGTTAATTCCACCACTGCATACATCGGTTGATATCGGTATCGGTTGATATCGGTATCGGTAATTAAAGAGTTGGACAATATCGGAATATTGGATATCGGCAAAAAGCCATCATCAAACATCCCTAGTTCTGGATCACAATGTGTCCCAAATTAGTCGTTGTTGGCTCTCACAAAGTCTGCCGTGAATAGTAGGTTTGTTGTTGTTGCAGGGAAAAGAACGTTAATTATTGGTACTTGGTATCATTACAGTCGATGTTTGTGTAGACCTACCCGCGGCATTTGTTTACATTCAGGAGTGCTGGCTTGCTGTTAGCGGTTAGCTATTGTATCCTCCTACGGTGTGAAGCTATTCCTTGTCCTGCAGGGATGATATTTGTGAGAAACGTACTTTATTTGTCGCCATGGTGGCGAGGATTAGTGTTTTAGAAGCAGCTCAAACACTATCGAATGCGAGTGAACATTAGCCACTAACTAGCTAATGGCTACCAGAGCTAGAGCTAAGCACCCCTTGCTGTGTTTATAGCTTCAACTTTATTGTTAGTTTTTAACCCAAAATGCTAACATTCTCCCTTTTTTATCTCCACACTGTTTCTGTTTGTAAGTCCTTTGTGTGTTGCCTAACATGCGCCTGTGCTCAATTTACCACCAATGTCACGACGTGACAACAGCGTGCCGTCATGTCCGTAAAAAAAGTACTGGTATTTTTCAGAAGCAGTATAGTACCGTTTGTAATTCATCAGTACCACGGTACTGGTACTAGTACTGGTATACCGTACATCCCTAGTCCACACCAATGTGCTCTCGAAGGTGCATGTCTGCTCTCGTGCCCCAGGCTCCGTGCACAGAAAATCTACGCAGCGCACAAAGTCCGAATCCTAATACAACCTAAATTCTAAACAAAATGAACACATTACAATTTAGTCTTTAACACTGTCAACAAGTGATCATAACAGATAAAACAATGACAACATCAGATGAAACGTTTTAAGGAGAATGAACTTGTCTGCATCAACAATCATGTTATAAAACAAAACTGATTACTGTCAGCCGTAACCACACCAAAACAACATCATCAACATAACCAATATTTAGTAAAACTGTTCACTTTCTGTCGTAATCATACCAAAACAAATAAATGATATACTGAATTGACAGCAACCGTTCTCTTTCATTTGCGGCAAGTCTGTGATGTGTTCATCACAGACACCACACATGAACTCTGTTAGGTAGGTTATTACAATGTGATACAGTTCATGGTTCAATCAATGTCATTCACAGTGTGGTAAGCGTGCACGTTGCTGTTTTGCAGGTTATAACAGCAGAGTTACAAGAGTTAAATGCTGCTTATTTTGTCAAAATGAACAAGCACTGTACACCCGCACTCTCCAATTACAATTGAGCTTATTCTAGTGTCACGTACTAAGAATATTAATTTATGGGTACAAATCATGAAATGCTGATCCTAGATTACATAAATGCTATAAAAAAAAAAACAATGCAATTAAGTCTTTTACAGGCAAAAAGTTGTACTCTTTATCCCATGCTTGTGCTACGGCAGTGTTTTTCAAACACCGTGCCGCGGCACACTAGTGTGCTGTGAGATACAGTCTGGTGTGCCCTGGGAGATTATCTAATTTCACCTATTTCTGTTAAAAATATTTTTTGCAAACCAGTAATTGTTGTTGAGTGTCGGTGCTGTCTAGAGCTCGGCAGAATAAGTAGGTGGCAGCCGGTGCTAATTGCTTTGTAGATGTCGGAAACAGCGGGAGGCAGTGTGCAGTTAAAATTGTGTCTAATGCTTAAACCAAAAATAAACAAAATGTGAGTGCCCCTAAGAAAAGGCATTGAAGCTTAGGGATGGCTATGCAGAACGAAACTAAAACTGAACTGTCTACAAAGTAAACAAAAACAGAATGCTGGACGACAGCAAAGACTTACTGTGGAGCAAAGACGGCGTCTACAGTGTACATCCGAACATGACATGACAATCAACAATGTCCCCACAAAGAAGGATAAAAACAACTGAAATATTCTTGATTGCTATAACAAAGTAGATGCGGGAAATATCGCTCAAAGGAAGACATGAAACCGCTACAGGAAAATATCAAAAAAAGAGAGAAAATGCCACCAAAATAGGAGTGCAAGACAAGAACTAAAACACTACACAAAGGAAAACAGCAAAAAACTCAAAATAAGTCAGGGCGTGATGTGACAGGTCGTGACAGTACACCTACTTTGAGACAACAGCTATATTGATGCATGCTTGGTTATGATTTAAAGTCATATCCATAAATTGCGACAACGACTTTTTACTGTCAACTGAGTTTTGTTTTTTAATGATTTCTGCTGGTGGTGTGCTTCCGGATTTTTTCAACGCAAAAAATGTGCGTTAGCTCAAAAAAGGTTGAAAAACACTGTGCTACGGCACACATCTTATTGTGCAAAATGTGAATGTATTAAGTTGAACTAAATGTGATCTCTGAAAGAGGTACGCCTCAAATTCTCCCTACAGCAGGACCCCCACCCAAGCATTCAGCATACAGCTCATGGAAAACAAGATTTTTATTTTCATTGTCAGTGGGCCAAATAATTTATATTAGAAAATATTATAATGGAAATGATTGCTGTTATTTGATTATTATGATACAACATTTGACTTGTTATGATGTCAGCTTCGGGACAGGTGTGATGCTGGTGTGCGACAGTGTGCACGTCTGATTTTGTCATGATCCGTTGCCCCGGTCATGTTTTGTTTAGTTTGATATTTCCTTAGTTGTTGGTTAATTCTGTTTCAACACGCTTGTTTGTGTTCTTGGTTGCCATGTGTGCTGATTTTTGTCACCTGCCTCTAATTAGAGGTCGGGACGCTCACCTGCTCCTGGTCACTAATCAAAGACCCATTTATTCCTGATGAGTATTTATTTTCTTGAGAGTTTAGAATTACTAGTTTCTTGCCCCGTTGTTGCTAGTCTATTGATAAGCTTCTCGTGCCATCCACACCTTTTTCTTTTTTTGTATCTTTTGGCTTATTTGAATAAATCGTCCTTCTTACCCAGTGGTGTGCCGTCAGGGCCAGCAAGGCCTTCCTTCTCTGCTGGCCTAACATAACCAGAAATCATGATCATAATTAAATATAAAAGTATTTTTTTTATTTACTTTCCCTAAATATCTAAAAGTATTCATATTCTCTTCATGTCATATTATGCTCCTTCCAGCGCTGTTGTTTTCAGGTTATAGAGTTTTTATCCTATCAGAATTCAGCTAGCTTATGTTGCCATGCTGTACTTTGTGGAGAAAAACTTTAAGAGCTCAGCCAACATGCCTCGTCTGCATCTTTAATGATTAGACAAGACAACACATATATTTGCAAGGCTATTTTCAAGAAGGATATATAAAGAGAAACTACTCTTGTGAGACGATGTCGGCCAACCCCGGAAGCTCGAATGGGTGCTACAGATTGTGAGTTCAGATATTTAATTTTTTAATTTTTTCACGTTTAATATGTATTTTGCAATTAAAATGTTGACAATACCACATAAGATATGTTTTAATTGCTGATGCGGGTTTATTGATTTTTAAATGCGCCAGAAAAGAACCCGTTATGTACACTGTCTGTGGTGATTCAATGCCCAGTAAATGTGTTTCGGCATATTATTTCTACAGCAATAGTCATGTGGTGACATAAATGATGGTATTTTGAGAGGTAATCATTGAAATCGGACATCACTGAAGGCCTAGGTGGGAAACGCACGGCCCGCCACAGTTCTTATCTGCACGCTGCTTCCGGACGTCCTTCTGCATCTTGGGAAAACGTTGGATGGATGTAGAGCAACAGTGTGACTGTGTCTTTCACACATATCCCTGTCGGACAGTGCTCCAGTATGCGCCCTTTAGAAACTGCATTGAATTGTATTATGTATTACGTATTATGTATTACACATTCGAGTTCTACTCAGTAATTAATAATCACTTAGGTCATTTTCAGTTGTATTAATGTTTTTTAATTACTGAGCAACTGAATAATGACCTTTGTCAGATGCTCATTATTAATAATTATGACCATCTGACAAAGGCCAGTTAGGTAATTAAGTGTTTAATGTGGTCCTGTAAAATGTGTTATTAGTGGGAAATTTGTACAGCCTAAATACAAAAAAGTTAAAAGACAACTAATAATACAATAAGGCTGTAAATCTTTGGGGACCACATGATTCGATTCAATTCTTGGGGGTAACGATTTGATTCAAAATCAATTCTCGATTCAAAATCAATACTTATAACATCGGATGCCATTTCTATTATTAACCACATTCCTTCATAAAAAAATTATAAACAGCTGTGAAAAATGTTTATATGTTAACCCAAACATTCAATGAAGTCAAATACAAATAAGATAAGAGAAGTACACTTGTCTTTTCTAAAGTAAATCTGTAGAGCAGACATGGCCATCTATATCAACAATTTGCTGATATATATATATATATATATATATATATATATATATATATAGAGAGAGAGAGAGAGAGAGAGAGAGAGAGAGAGAGAGAGAGAGAGAGAGAGAGAGAAAGAGAGAGAGAGAGAGAGAGAGAGAGAGAGAGAGAGAGCTTTTAGATTTTTTTCAATTGATTAAGAATTGTGGCAAATAAGAATCGTGATTCATTCGAAAATTGATTTGTTTTGACACCCCTAGAATACATAATTTATACAAAAATACTCTGACTTGTTGATTGGTTAATCGTAAAAAAGGAAAGAAATTGGGTGTATTACAGCAGGCACTGGGGTTGTATGGTATACCGATATTAGTATAGTATTGCGGTAATAATGAATAAAAAACGGTACTATACTCTGTTTGAAAAGTACCGGTTTCCCTCTTTTCTTATATTTTTTTAATGGGCATGACGGCGTGCCGTCGTCACGCCGTGTGACATTGCTGGGTTTACGAGCAGAGGAGCATGTTCGGCAGCGCACAATCACGGAGTACTTGCACGCAGACGCGCTGTACAGACGGAAAAGAGAGAATGTAGGCATTTTGGCTTAAAAACTAACGATAAAGGTGAAGCTGTAACACTGAAACGCCGCTCAGCAAGCAGTGTTTTAAAACATGGTTAGCTAGCTAGCGGCTAACATTCGCAGTCGGCAGTATTTTAGCTACTTGTAAATCACTAATCCTTGCCTCCATTGCGACGAATGAAGTACGTTTCTTACAAATATCATCCCTGCAGGACGAGAAATAGCTAAACATGCTTCACTACACACCGTAGGAGGAAACAATAGCTCACCTGCTTCACCGCTAACAAAAGAGAGCGCTCCTGAATGTAAACAAATGCCATGGGTGGATCTCCACCGAACATCCACTGTAATGATACCAAGTACAATAGCATATATAGTCGATATTATTATGATATCAATATTTGTTATCACAAAATCTTTTTTCCTTTTCTGAAAAATCATATTATGTTTATTAACTCAGGAAATACGTCCCTGAACACATGAGAACTTTGAATATGATCATGTAACTACTTGGTATCGAATCAGTACCTAAATTTGTGGTATCATCCAAAACTAATGTAAATTATCCAAACAACAGAAGAATAAGGTATTATATGTTACATATAAAATGTATTACATGTTAACAGAAGTGTAGATAGAACATGTTGTAACTGAAAATAACCAGATATTAACAGTAAATGAACAAGTACATTAATAATCAATTTTTACAACAGCTTGTCCTTAATTATAAAGGACAAGCTGTTGCGTTCACAAAAATATGAACACAACACTTTGTTTTTGCTCCCATTTTTCTCAAAGATGTTAGACTTTTCCTATATACACAAAATACCTATTCCTCTCAAATATTGTTCAGAAATATGTCTAAATCTGTGTATGTGAGCACTTCTTTGCCAAGATTATCCATCCCGCCTCACAGGTGTGGAATATTATACAGCATGGTTATTGCACGTGTGTGCTTTAGGCCAGTGGTCCCCAACCACCGGGCCGATTGGTACCGGGCCGCACAAGATATATATGTATTGTTTTATTAAATCAACATAAAAAACACAATATATACATTGTATATCAATATATATCAATACAGTCTGCCGGGATACAGTCCGTAAGCACACATGATTGTATTTCTTTATAAAAAAAAAACAAAACAAAAAAAACTTACGACATCTCTGGCATTGTGCTGTGTGATAAAACTGCACATTTCAGAGTAGCCTTTTACTGTGGGAAGCCTACCTGTGAAATATGCATGCTGTTTAATCAGCATATTGATATGCCACACCTGTGAGGTGGGATGGATTATTTTGGCAAAGAAGAAATGCTCACTCACACACATTGTGATATTTGTGAACAATATTTGAGAGGATTAGGTAGTTTGTGTTTACAGTAAAAGTTGTACATCTTTGAGTAAAACTCATGAAAAACGGGAGCAAAAACAAAAGTGTTGCATTTAAATTTGGCACCAGCACTGGCAACAATGTAA
The DNA here is from genome assembly GCF_033978685.3 of Nerophis lumbriciformis. Taxonomy (NCBI): domain Eukaryota; kingdom Metazoa; phylum Chordata; class Actinopteri; order Syngnathiformes; family Syngnathidae; genus Nerophis; species Nerophis lumbriciformis. Next base: position 22,990,568 of record NC_084567.2, on the reverse strand, counting down.
CAACATTTGATGTAACAATGGAAAACTTCCTCCTCTCGCAACTCCAGCATCTGAATGTAAACATTGGACTCGATCGAGACGACAGATTAGCCATCACTTACGCCACACCCAGAGAAACAGAGAACATCAAGAAAGAAATATGCCGCACCTTTAACAACAAGGTACTGTGCGTCACTACAGAAGCAAACAAGATAATCGACTTTCTGGACGTCCTATTCAACCTCAACGAGGACACTTACCAGCCATATACAAAACCTAACAGCACGCTTTTACATTCACCACGAAAGCAACCACCCACCCACTACAACAAGGAACATTCCAGCCGGCATCAACAAACGCCTTGCTTTACTATCATCCGCCAAAGCATCCTTCGACCGCGCCATACCAGAAAGCACTGGATGAAAGTGGATACAACTACACCCTAAAATACAAACCTCCCACAACAAACAAACAAACAAAAAAACGGCAACGCAACATCGTCTGGTATAACCCCCATTCAGCAAGTACATCGGCACCAGCATCAGACACAAATTCCTCGCACTAGTAGATGGATAGTAGACAAGCACTTCCCAAAGGATCACAAGCTCCATAAAACCTTCAACCGCAACAGATTAGCTACAGCTGCATGAACAACACCAAATAGATGATCGATAATCCTAACAAATGTATACTCCTGATGAGTGGGTAACCACGAAACAGGCATGTTGAGATGAACCTGTAGTCTATTTGTCTCTTTCTTATACTACTATATATAGATATATATATATAATTTGGACTCCACTGCATTACTTTAACTCGCTATAGATATAGATATATATATCTATATATTTAATATATAAAACTAAGTTTAGTTGTTAGTTTTTTTAAATAATCTTTGTTATTCTGGCTTGTAAAATTAAAAAAGTATCTTTATAACAGCATCTTATACATATGATATGAAAGTGCCCGTTTGTAGGCGATTTAAGTGACTTTGTTAGTGCCAATAAGAATGACTAAGTCTGCAGTATTTAACAACCCTTTTAACAGCTTTCACCTGTTAAAAACCATGAAGCCAATCAAGCTTAGCCAAGGACAAAATGTTAAAGTGGTTGTAATTTAAAAACTTGCTCATCAGCCAAGACAACATTCTCTCAGCACATTATAATCCAAAACCATTAGAGCTTCAAGGGCCCCCTAATGCTGACAACAGTGGCACTTATTTCATAGTCCTGGACCTAAAAATGATGTCTGCAGGTAAAATTCCACACAAAAGTGACACATCACATTTTGGAACACCCACTTTTAGCTAAAAAAATAATGGGCGGGACTGCATCAGCCTGCTGACGTCACCTGCAATAGACTATAGGCAATTTCATAGTATATGTCAGTGACGTGCAGTCACCATGTCTAACCTATATTGAGTTCGGTCAGCTGAATAATTTTGATGGTTACGTGTTGGTTTCCATGATGGCAGGTGAGGCGGGGCCTCACCTGCCATCATGGAAAGAAAAAAAATTTAAAAAGAAAAAAAAAAAATTAAATTGTTATATGTATCCAGTGATTATACTATAAAGTTATTTTCCATTTAACTTCACCAGTTTTAGATTATTTTTTATTCAAAATCGCTAAATTTTCATATTTGCCGTTCAAATACTGAGAAGAGACGGTGCGGTGATCAGCAACCAGTTGAGGCACGTCACTCAGTGCCTCAACATGGATTCCGGACTCGGCTAACTGCTGGCCTGCTGTGCAGTGAGACCGTATTGCTATATGAATTATATTATACATTTCCATTGTTTAGTTAGCTGAGGTATATAATGTACAGTGTATTTTGTCAACAATTGTATGTGTGTAACGTATTTCTTGTGCTGAGCGATCATAAAACGGCTGCAAAAGACGCACTGGCTGAGGCTCCAGTAATCCCGCCTCCTGCACCCCCACGTGCAAGATTGAATCTATTTAAAAAAGTTATTTCATAAGAAGCCAAAAAGTGCAAAAACAATAATGTTCGTGTTGGAGGAGTTGACTGCAGGGCCACAACATTAGGTACATCTGCAAACTGCAGGTGTATCTAATTCACGACTCCTCCAACACGAACATTATTGTTTTTGCACTTTTTGGTTTCTTATTAAATAACTTTTGTAACCTATTTTCATGGGCTTTCCTCTTTGTGATGTTAAGTTCCTGTTATGCGCTGTTATACAGTATATGCCTTGAGCTCTTATTTTGAAGGCGCTAAGAGCGGAAGTGATGACACGGAGTGGAGCGCAGGTTTTTAAAAGAAGGTAAATAAAGTGGTCCTCTAGTAAACTGGAGCCTCCGTGTTTGTTATTTTGTAGTTTCATACAGTATAGGCGACATTTATAAACCCTCGGTTACACTTTTTTAAATAAATTCAATCTTGCACGTGGAAAGTTTAAGTGAGGGCTTTAGTTGCGGCGCATGGACTTAATTTATAAGTAAAGGTAAGACCATAATAACGTTTTTTTTATTAAATGTGCTTTTTTGTGTGCTACAGTTTGTATGTGTAAAGTTAAAGTTAAGTTAAAGTACCAATGATTGTCACACACACACTAGGTGTAATGAAATTTGTCGTCTGCATTTGACCCATCCCCTTGTTCACCCCCTGGGAGGTGAGGGGAGCAGTGGGCAGCAGCGGTGCCGCACCCGAGAATCATTTTTGGTGATTTAACCCCCAATTCCAACCCTTGATGCTGAGTGCCAAGCAGGGAAGAATGCTGGTATGAGCTTTTAAACATAACCCGTTAACTGCTGCCAATCAAATGGTGAATAAGATACTCTTTAGGGTTCATATGTTTGTAAATCTGACTGAGATGAATCCAGTGCCTCATCAGCCATGAACCTCACCGCACGTCACTGGTATATGTTTTGCTATTATTTTCATCCTGAATCACGATATTTTCGCGGATAATTTGAAGGAATTAGTACATATGTTTGCCAGACGCATTGCTGCTGGTTGTAGCAATACAACTAAAAAAGCGGTCAGCCTGCCTACATTTCCCAATAATGGGAGTATGAGGGAAGTATGGACCAGGGATTCGCAACAACAATCAAACTGGAGGTCACAATACGGAGGCTAACTAGCTAAAAAGCTAGCTCAAAGTTGTTGCGTAGCAACCCAAAGCTGTACAGCGAAACCGTGAAAGTTTGGACACGTCTTAAGCATTTCTGATCACACTATTTGTACCAGGGACCGGTTCATTGAAGGCATTATTTTTAAGGACCGGCATTATTTTTAAGGACCGGCCTTTCACGTGTTTCAGACAAATACAGCAAAATTAAATGCATGAAAAATAAAATACACACTAAACTCTGAAATAGTGGGAGCCCTGGGCTTGCTTCTTTGTGATGAGATAGTCCCTGAAAGGTTGATGGTATACTACTAAATTTGGTATATACTACAGTATATACCATCAACCTGCCTGGGACTGCAGATGGAAATTAGCCTTTGGCTAAAATCGGGCACATTTTGTTATGATTTGTCACACTAGGTTAGTCTGTGGATTATTCTCCTTAGTTCAGTGGTTTGTTATGTTTTTCAGTGCTCCTTTGCTCCATTGGTTATGTTTTATTGTTGCTAGGTGGCTGATGAGCAGCACCTGCTTTCTGTTTAGCGTCCTCACCTGGTTCTTCCCCTAATCACTCCCCCCTTTATATTCTGGTGTTTTCCTTGTCTAAGTTGCTGGTCTACTGTTCCCTGTTCGCTACAGACGATGGTTTGTTTGTTTGTTTTATTGTTTGATTCACGCAACGTACATTTGTTCACTCTGCTATTACTCTGCTATCACTATCCCTCTGCCACACTAAACTAGCATCCAGTTTATGTTATCCATCCATCCATTTTCTACAGCTTGTCCCTTTCAGGGTCACGGGGGGTGCTGGAGTCTATCTCAGCTGCATGGGCGGAAGGCAGGGTACACCCTGGACAAGTCGCCATCTCATCACAGGACTAACACAGATAGACATGTTATGTTGCTCTAAGTAAAGAATATACATAAAGGAGTTGTTATATGCTCCTTTGCCCCCTTGGTTACATTTTCTTGTTGCTAGGTGGCTGACTAGCCGGACCTTCTTTCTGTTTAGCGTCCTCACCTGGTTCTGCCCCTAATCACTCCCCTTTATATTCTGGTGTTTTCCTTGTCTTAGTTGGGTCCATGGTCGATAGTTCGCTGTTCGCTACAGATGACTTTTGTTGGTTTTATTGTTTGTTTCTTGCTACGTATGTTTTTTCACTCTGCTGTCTTCATGCCATGCTAAACTAGCATTCAGTTTATGTTATGTTGCTTTATATATTGAAGTAAAGAATCATCTTTCCTGCATGCTGCCTGAGGTCCTCCCCATTTTTGGAATCGCAAACACTTAACAAGCCAGCTTACGAAACATTTACATTTTGTATGTTTATTAATGTGCATTAATTGTTGCATGTAAAAAAGTTATAAAAATATAATAACAAATGGCGACTTCTTAGTAGGAGTTTTACTATATATCTATGAACAAGCTTATTGGTGTATTTAGCAGGAAAAGCGAAATTTAAGTTAGAGAAAATGCGGTTGTTTATAAATGATTTAATGTTTCTCTGAGGCCCGGTAGAAAATGCGTCACGGAACTGTATCCATCCCTGGACCGGTAGTTGGGGACCACTGCACTACGTGATCTCTAAAACAGGCTGACAAAGCTCTGACCGGTGCAAGGTAAGACAATTGACGAAATAAGCAATTTAGAATTGCTGCTGCCGTCAAAACTAACAACGCCAATGGCATTCAGTTGGCCGCTAACAACCATGATGAGGCGTAGTCCAAAACTGTCAGCCAGACATATATGGACTCACAGATTGAATTGCCTGAAACAGATGACCCGAATTAGGGCTGCAACAACTAATCCATTAAATTGATTATAAAAATAGTTGGCGATTAATTTAGTCATCGATTCGTTGGATCTATGCTATGCGCATGCGCAGAGGCTACATTTTTAATTATTTTTTTAACCTTTATTTATAAACTGCAACATTTACAAACAGCTGAGAAACAATAATCAAAATAATAGGGGTGTAACGGTACGTGTATTTGTATCAAACCGTTTCGGTACAGGGGTTTCGTTTCGGTGCGGAAGTGTACCGAGCAAGTTTCCACACGGACATATTAAGTAGCGTACTGCACGTTGTGTAAACAATACTCAAAATGCCGGACATTTGAGGCATTTATGAAACTCCGCCCTGACAGCTCCGCAAAAGAGAACATGTCCGGTGAAAAGAGGACGTATGGTCAGTCTATCCTAGCCTGTTAGCTGCTAGCAAAAGAGGACTAGCAGCGATCGGTTTCACCAGACGTGACCGGGCTAGGTCCTGACCATACGTCCTCTTTTCACCGGACATGTCCTCTTTGGCGGGGCTGTCGGGCGGTGTTTCTTAAATGCCTCAAATGTCCGGCATTTTGAGTTAGGGTTGCGTGTATTTTCAATATACGTTCAGGGTTAAGAAGGTTAAAAACACAACAAATTGTGCGTGCAGCAGCATTGGTGAGGGAGGGGAAGAGACAGAGAGAGCGAGACAGTTGTGATAAACGTGCATGCGTCGTCAGGCTCTGCTTTTTATCGATACATTTATCAGATTTAATGTTTTATTATCTATAGCAGGGGTGTCAAAAGTGTGCATTTTTGTAACATTTTCCTTGTTTTATTAGGCAAGTTGAAAGAACATGGCGCCAGTATGCTGTTTTTTTCAAAAAAATACTGGAAAGGATAGAAATGTAGTTTGTCTCTTTTATCCAATTATTAATCGATTAATCGAAGTAATAATCGACTGATTAATCGATTATCAAATTAATCTTTAGTTGCAGCCCTAACCCGAATACTTGAGCGTTAGTGCAACATAACCAGAGAGAGAGAGATTGAAGGGAATTTCAAGATGATAATAACATTCAGAGAAGAAATGAAGATTCTCAGTGAGGACAACACCGCAGTAAAAGAGATGCTGCTAGAGGACAATGCAACATTGCGACAACTGTTGAATACCAAGCAACAAGATCACAACTGATCTGGAGAACATCAGTGTTCTGGAAAATATCAAAAAGGAGATGGCAGCATTGCGCCAACAGTTACAGGCAGTACAGCCAACAAGATAACATTGATCTAGGGAATATCATTGTTATGGAATACCTCAAAGAAGAGAACCATTGAAATCGTCACAGGAGATGATGTGCAGTTAACTATAACAAATACTGAGCAATGAAAGCATACCAACGAGAAACAAATATGAAACAATGTTCCAGCAGCAACATGCAGCTGAAGCTGGCATTTAAACACTCTTGAGCGCTTAGAGGCAGGGGAATAAAGACACTGCAAGTCAACATACACAGAACAGGAAGTGGGAACAAAATAAGAGTACTAAACTGCAACAAAACACCCAACACATGAAAAACATAACAAAACCAAAACAGGGTATTAAAAGTAAAACAATTGTTTGGCAGTGGTTAATATTTTAAGATTGCTGATTCGCAAATTTTGCTTTCAATCAAAAAGCGATTCAGCCTCAGAAAGATCATTCAATCATCATGCGAAAGCCCGGCGTCCAAGCAAGCCGAAGCCGAGCCCATTTCTCATTCACTTCTAAAGACGCAGGGCTGGGCGGTTTACTGGTATTATGAGTTTACTGGTATATTTTAGAAAGAAGTATGTAATTGAGACAATACAGCCATACCGAGATATAGTATATTTTCATGCTGCCTTTGATAGTTACTCCCGCCATTTACCCGCGCCTGCACATCAAAGATTATGTTAAAATAAGTAAGTACATTTTATTTATAAAGCCCTTTTCACAGATAAAATCACAAAGCGCTGTACAAAACATAGGTAAAGTAAAACAACAACTCAATTTAAAAAAAACAAGGGCAACATCATAAAAAGGATACAAAGGTCATTAAAATGGTAGTTAAAAGGTGTATTAACTAAAAGCTTTACTAAAAAGAGAAGTTTTCAAATGTTTCTTAAAAGGTTCAGCACAGTCAAGATCACGGAGCGACTGGTGCAAATTGTTCCAGAGTCTGGGAGCTATAGCCTTGAATGCTAGGTCTCCACGGGTTTTAAAACAAATTTTCGGGATCTTTAGAAGACCCTGGCCTGAAGACTGGAGGCTGCGCCCTGAAGAGTAGGGGCATAACAAGTCTGTGATGTACTGAGGAGCCCCATCCTGCAACGCACAGAATGTCAGGACTAAAATGTTTAACTCAATGCGGAATTTAACTGGAAGCCAATGAAGACTGGATAAGATGGGGGTGGTATGGGCTGTTCTGGGTGCACCAGTCAAAAGTCTGGCAGCCGTCTGAAGTCTCTTTAGCGTCGACTTGTTGAAAAGGGTGAAGAGAGAATTGCAATATTCAATGCGAGACGAAATGAACGCGTGAATGATCATTTCGAGATCCAATTTTGACAACAAATTTCTCACTTTAGAAATATTTCTGAGATGACAAAAACAGTTTTTGGTCAGTTGACGACAGTGACTTTCCAAAGACATTGACTGATCAAACACAACCCCAAACTTTCTGAGGCTGCTTTTAACAGATGCACCCAGAGCACCAAGGGAGTTCTTGATCAGGGGGATCTTTTTATCGGGGGCAATTATCAGAGTTTCCGTTTTGTTTGAATTTATCTTGAGGAAATTTGAGGACAACCAGTTTTTAATAGAGGATACGCACTCCAATAACTCAGATAAAAAGTGAAACTCTGATTCAATGAAGGAGCATAACTGTTGAATATCTGCATAGAAATGATCAACCTCCCAAGTGGCATCAGATACAACACAAACAAAACAGGCCCCAGAACAGAAGCCTTGGCCACACCACATGACAGGTTGGACACATTGGACATTACATCATTAAGAGCAACATTAAAAGTTCTCCCAAAAATACAGTTGTGGAGAGGGGCGTGGTTCACGCGTTCCCTGCGGGCGGGGTGTGTGCAGGGGCCGGCCATGAAGCGGCAGACAGGTGAGTGGATATCTCAGCTGGAACGAGTTATCTAATCACCTGTTCCTTTTATTAGCAGCATCGGAGACCATGAGGGGGTGGTGTGGGCTGGAGACGACGAGAGCGACACCACGAGAGAGACGCTGAAAAGCGGAAAGAGACTTTGGGAGAAAGAAAATAAAATAATTGTAAACGCTGCATCGGATGGTTGTGCCAGTTCCTGTGGTCCCAGACGAACCCGAACCTAAGGCTTGCTACAACAGTATATAAGAAGTAAACCACCTGAGAACCGCACCAGAAAACCCCATCTCAGATTTGAGGCGATCTATCAGTATACTGTGATCCACAGTATCAAAGGCAGATGTCAAATCAAGTAAAACCAAAACTGTGTAGCAACAAGAGTCAGCGACCATCATCACGTCACTGGAAACTTTCAAAAAAGCAGTTTTGGTGGAGTGAAATAACCATAATCATGCTGTTTCAAAAAGTAGGTTAGCTACTTAGCTACCACTTTTTCAATGATTTTTGACATAAAGGGTAGTTTTGATTTGGACCAGTAATTTATAGGCTCCACCGGGTCAAGATTAGGTTTTTTAAGGATGGGATTCACCACAGCATGTTTAAAAAAGCTGGGGATCGAGCCAGACTGAAGGGAAAGGTTGATCAATTTTACCACCCAAGGACCAACAACATCAAAAACATTTAAGAACAGTGGAGTAGGAACAATGTCCACAGGGCTCGACATGGGTTTCATTTTGCCCACTAAAACCTGAACATCCTGTAGGCTGACAGGAGTAAAGGAAGACCATGATGAGCACACAGGGGCTGGTGTAGTGCACAAACTATCAAAGGGAGGACTAAGCTCGGCCCTTATGTCTTGCACCTTGTTCACAAAAAAGTTCAAAAATCCATTACAGTCATCCTGTGTGTACACAGGCACCTGAGGAGATGGAGGTACAACAAGATTGTCAATAGTGTCAAATAAGACTTAAGGGTGTTTCTTATTGTGCAAAACAAGATTTGAAAAGGAAGCTGAGCGAGCACGTTTCATCATTTCATTTAGCTCCATTATCATTTCTTTAAAATGGAGTCTATGAACCTCGAATTTTGTGGCTTTCCACAAACGTTCTCCTTTCCGACAGCTTCTCCTAAAGCTGGAAATGGCTTCATTTAACCATGCACTATGTTTTTTATAAGAGAGTCTAGAGTGTTTTTAGCTGGTGCTTCTGTGTACAAAACAGTCAGACAATGATGATTGAAGTTAGTCATAAATGTATCAACATCATCACAGCTCGTAAAAGTTGTTGGGTCAAAAAAAAACGAAAACCCGCTGATTGCAGAGTCATTTAGAATGCGTGTCTGTTTGCTCACTTTGGAAGTCGACTGAGTCAGTGAGAAAGACAGATTAAAAACAATACAATAGTGGTCGGTTATTTGAAGGTCTTCAATACTTAATTGGTAAATTTTTACTCCAAACGAAAATACCAGATCCAAAGTATGACCTTGTGAGTGAGTAGGACCCGACACATGCTGTAAAAAGTGGAATGAGTCCATAAGAGATACCAGCTCCACTACCAAGGGACAAGAGGAGTTATCAACATGGAGATTGAAATCACCAATAATTAATACACTCTCCAGCTTAATAGATGACATAAAATCAGTACATTTGTCTAAAAATAGACGAGCAGGACCAGGCGGTCGGTAGATTAAAACACAGTAAAAAAGAGTGTTCGTTTCCAACCTTGCACGTCTGAAGCTTGAATGAGTTGTACGGGTTTGTGTTCATTAGTCTGCAGCAGAAAGAGTCCCAATAAACAAAGGCCAAGCCGACGCCTCGGCGAGTAAGCCGAGGCGTCCCAAACACATGACAGCCCGGAGGACACAGTTCCTTAAGAAACAATAACTCGTTCTCCCGCTGCCAATTTTCCGTGAGGCACATAAAATCCAACTTGCGGGACACAAATAAGTCGTTTAGGAGATGTGTTTTGTTAGCTATCGACATAGCATTTTGCAGACACAAGCGTAGAGTTGTTTCCTTGCTAGCTGGTTGAGAGTTGCGACACAGCGGCCGGAGGCATCCGTGGTCCACATTGTGATGTCGGGGAAGGCGTCCGTGCAGCGACGCTGCCAGCGGTAGATGACGGAGGCAGGTGGCCAGACGCGCAGGTGTCACGGGCTGGATCCACCGCAGTCCGTGTGATTCCGGGTATCCGGGTGAAAAGAGGACAGGAGCAGTCCCAGAATGAGACCTACAGTACGCCTTGATTTTCGCCAGAAGACCTCTGCGTCTCCCCCGCTTTTAGGCGCGCTTCCTCCGCAGGACAGGTGAGCGTAGCAGGTAGGCATGTACCGAGGCTAGGTGGGAAGGCATTTTAGATGCCTGATGCCCAAATTTAATAAGTATCTCGCCTGCTGAAAAAGTGTGGGCACTCATTTTGCATTATTTTGTGTTAAAAAAGAATATTGTTGACACTCCAAAAAAAAAAAAATCCCAGTTTTCCAAGAATTCTATATTGTGTGTGACAGTTTGACCCCCCCACTGTCACCGTTTGCCCTTAAACTTCCTCCCAAACCTGACATATTTGTAAGGAAGCTCAACATGGACAAACTACAAACATTCAATCTTGTTAGTCAGTGAAAAGCATGCGCTCAACAAACAAAATATAACCTCTCACTCACCATGACTCTGAACAGGTGGCTAAAAGAGTCAGGGTGGGGCTGAGGGCTTTATATAGGTGAACACACCTGCTAACTAATTAGGCCTAATTTGGGCCGAACCATGGTTCTCAAAAGCTGGCTGTTACAGAAGGACACTGGACATTTAAAAGTTATGTTATCCAAGCCAGAATACACTGCATACAAAAATGACTGATCTACATATGCAAAAGTACTATGTGAATAATTTTAGATGTGTGATGGTTATTTATGGTGTATTTTACAAAAGAACGGCATTCTTAATCCCCCCTGTCAAATTGTTCCCATCTAGTGGGAGAGGCTATGGGCTATTTAAGTTGGAAAATGCAATTTTTCTGACAGTCTGTCACTGCTAGAGGAGGTTCTCTGTCCTGAGCAGGAGCTCAGGTCTCCATGCATCAAACATCTACTGAGGTGGTTATTTTGATGATGAAATTGTGTTGTGTTGTAACGGGTTAAATTAGTTTTGTTGATTGCTAATTGATTTTGCTAAATCAGTTTTGATTATTTAATTATTTACTTTGACATATTCGATTATTGACCTTTGGTTGTGAATACATGTATTTTGTTATAATGGATGATTTACCTTTTGATTATTTGATTATTTTTAATATGCTTATTTTGATTAATTATTTAGGCCAATTTAATGCATGCGACTTTGAAATTTATTTAGAATATACATATACTATATATAATATACTATACTATACTAATATTGCCTCTATTTATTACTGTTGCAGATTTTGGGTGCTTTGTTTCCTCTTATTGTTGTTCACCTCTTGACACTTTGGGATTTAAAAAAATGTTTGTAAACTGTACAACTGCGTGCCTTGCCATCCTTGGTTTGAAAGTCTGGTTTGCAAAGGTTACATTACCTTCACCCGAGGCGGGGTGTGACATTGTGCATCGCAAAAATTCCTATTAAAATAAATGACATGTTTCTATTTTTCCAAACCTATCTTAACGAGTTTCCACATTCTTAAAACTTTCTTTTCCACATGTTTAAACATATTCTATACAGCATTTTAGTTATTTGGTATTGACACACAATTACACAAATGCAAACTAACAAATGCAATGGAATTGTAATTTGTATTATGCTCATTTTATTAGATAATTATAATAAAAAATCAACGTGCTGTTTTATTTTTCTGCATGTATTTCAGCACACAATCAGACCACACATGTGCGGACAAGGACATGTGCTAAATTGATCGGGCATGCAATCAGTACTGCATCAGTAAACTGAATGTGGGGAGTTTGTTGCTTTGTTCAAGGGTTCCTGCACAGTAGTAATGAAACAGACTAGGATGCAGCCACTTATATTGTTACATTGGGAATGCTTTGATGCAGGCCAGGTCAATGGACTCTGGATGCCACTGCCTTAAATGTTTCCCAGCAACAACTGATGCTCGAGGACATAAACACACACACACGCACACGCACACGCACACGCACACACTCACATCCAATGGTTCATAATGGGTTTGCCCTTGGATTGGCCTACAGGTTACACAGTTAAAAAAATACATAAAGATTTCCATCAAGATACAAAAAGTTTTATCAGGATTTGAAAACAAACACGACTAATAAAAAGCACTGGCTGACTTCAAGTAAGATGAAGAGAATCATAAATGTCCATGCAGCAGATTTACTTGGAAGTCAGAGTAAGGAGCGAGGGATTACAGTGATAACTACAGAACGACGTGTCCCCTTTGATGCGTTCACTGAGAACTAAAAGAGCTCCTCACACCACCTGCATCACATTAAAGACAACAGTCTGCATAAAGCATACCGTCAACTGTTTTAATAGACCCCCTTTTAGACCAGTCTATCTGCTGTCTCTATTTTCTGCTCTGGGGCGGTATAGCTCGGTTGGTAGAGTGGCCGTGCCAGCAACTTGAGGGTTCCAGGTTCGATCCCCGCTTCCACCATCCTAGTCACTGCCGTTGTGTCCTTGGGCAAGACACTTTACCCACCTGCTCCCAGTGCCACCCACACTGGTTTAAATGTAACTTAGATAATGGGTTTCACTATGTAAAAGCGCTTTGAGTCACGAGAGAAAGGCGCTATATAAACATAATTCACTTCACTTCACTTCACTCTGCCCCTCTTGGAGAGGTTATCAGGTGACCACGGATCAGCCTCCACGAATGAGGCGCTCGCTGTTCCAAGTCGGGACCCAGGATGGACCACTCCTCTTTGCATCAGTCGGTGACGTCTCTGCGCCCCGACGTGTCTCCATGCCAGAGGATCCCCCTGCTGGCCCCAATACGGACTGGACTCTCACATTATTAACCGTTTAGTTTTTTCTTGCCCTGATGTGGGATCTGAGCCGAGGAGGCGTTGTGGCTTGTGCAGCCCTTTGAGATATTAGTGATTAAGGGCTATATAAATAATCTTTGATTGATTAATGATTCACAATTTAGATGCACAATTACACTGAGTAAGACTGTAGCAACATTGGATATGATTTACTATTTTGCTCAAAAAGGTTCATTATGTCTTCTTGTTCAAATACTTTTCAAATTTGCTTCGGTATATTGGATGGAATTTATAAAGCGTTATTTACTATAGTTTGTGATTTGTGTCTGGAATTTGCTCCTAAAGTTCTGAAAATTTAAACCATGGACATCATGCACAATTGGTATTGTGTTCTTGCTTCAAATTTCAAATTGTTCTCAGTCATTTTGTACTGATTGCTCTTCCTAGTTGGGAAGACTATCTCTCCCGGCTGGCCTGGGAACGCCTCGGGATCCCCCGGGAGGAGCTGGACGAAGTGGCTGGGGAGAGGGAAGTCTGGGCTTCCCTGCTTAGGCTGCTGCCCCCGCGACCCGACCTCAGATAAGCGGAAGAAGATGGATAGATGGAATGATGGATGGATGGATGGATGGACATCATGTACAATTGGTATTGTGTTCTTGCTTCAAATTTAAAATTGTTCTCAGTCATTTTGTACTGATTGCTCCTCCTAGTTCATTTGTTCTGTTCCCTCTATTTAGGGCAGAGCAAGGAGATGTACCCACATCCGCCTCTGAGGTAGAAGTGTTCAAAAGCACAGTGGCAGCAGCAGGAAGACGCCAGAATGTTCCTCTTCTTGCCTTCCATATTTCTAGTTAACGTGCCACAACTGTGAGCGTTGTGTCCTGTTCTTGTTCTTCTTTAGTTTCTTCTATCAAGGTCTGATAGTTAAGTAACTATTTTCCATTCATTTGTCTTTTTCCACTAATCTGTGTGTGGGTCATGGGGGAAGCAGTCTCAAGAGGGAAACCTAGCTGTCCATGTGGGGTCGAGACAAAACCCTAGTCATAGTCCAGAGGTGTCAAAGTCGTTTTAGCTCAGATGGAAGAAAATCTGTGCACACTATTTAGGAAACATGGCATTAAAATTAAAAAATAAAGACAACTTCAGATTGTTTTCTTTGTCTTACTTTGGCCAACAATAGAACAAACACATTCTGAAAATATTACAATAAAAATATAGAAAAAAATACCGGCAACAGTAAAGTTTAGATCCATGAAGGAAAGAAGAACGTGAATGAATGTTTATAACTCAATAAATTTACATATGCATAAAACATTGTCTTCTTGTATATTTTTTTTTTTATGAATAAAGTAACGTTTATGACAACCTTTTTCCAAAACACAATATAGAATGTGAGATATAACAGGATAATGCATACATTTTCCTTTGTTTTCAAAACGGTTACAAAAAAGAGGATCAAAAATTTTTTACTGTGGGAACCCATTTTTATGACTTGATGGAGTCCCCGGGACCGCATTTTGAAAATTCCTAGCGCCAACACTAATGGAGTATTGGTGCGTGCAAAACAGCAGCAGGCAGCTGTGGCCTGCGGGCCGGTTCTAATACTAATCATATATCATCCCGGGGGCCATAGATAATTCATTTGCGGGTCGGATCTGGCCCGCAGGCCTTGACTTTGACACCACTGTCTAGTCAAAGTCTTACCCCGGGGCCTCACCCCGGTTGGGCATGCGTGACTGTAGGTGAGGATATGAATGTATACAGCGCACACATTAATGCACAAGTTGCACCAATCCGCCTGTCAATCTCAGACTGCAGCCTTCCGTCACTCATGAAGAAGACCTCAAGACTCCCTCATTCAAGCGAGATGTCACTTTCAGCCTGGAGAGTGCAATTCACCCGTATCTGATGGAGAAACCAAGTTTCCCAACTGATTCTTTGTCTTTTCTGGCATTTACGTTGCCAAGTTTCTGTTGCATGTTTGTCTTTAGATGTGACTTTCGCGGTGATTCATGTTTGGCTATTTCCTGTCACTGTCATTATATAGTGTGAGTACATGATTTTTGTAAAGTTATTTTTTGCCTTCAAATTTGAAAAGGGCTATAAAAACAAAGGTTTTAAATAGAGATGGGCAATATTTTCCTTTAACTGAACGTCGATCTTTACTGTGTCTCAGTGGTTACATGGCTCAAAATTGTACTCACGTGAAAGATTCCTTCCAAAGAGATGCACGCTCAGGGAGAGACAATTGCATTTCAGAATGCAGATTATTTGTTGCACACATGCAGGAATTGCATGAATACCAGGAGGCTACATGTCTTGCCAGGACAAAAATAAGCTTCTTCTTTTTCTCTATCTTCTTGTTATGTGGCATTCATCCTCCACTGTTGCCATTTCTAATATAAAGTAGTGTAAAGTGCTTACTTATATCTGTCAGTAAACTCGCCATGAAAACGCTAAAACATACTGGTATAGTGAGTATATATTATTCACCCAAGAAACATTAGTAATCAGAGTTCCGGTCGGACGGTTTTTCAAGGGACACATTTCAGAGGAGATGAGGAGATGGTGCTCCGTTATTGATTTAAGTAAAGTCTGAATGTCATTAAAACAGTTAGTTCCATCTTTTAACACTTCTTCCACTCCTGTCCTTGCACGCTACACCGCTACAACAAAGATGACGGGGAGAAGACGCTGCCGAAGGTGAGCCATGTAAATAAGACCGCCGACTGTCAGAAAGCGGCTCAAAGATGATCTGTAAAACATACTCTATGCAACATTTTCACCAAAAAAACACCATTACATGTTACGTACACACAAGGAAGTGTTTTCAATTGAGAAAAAAATCATATTAATATGACTCCTTTAATGCGGGCTATAACCCCGGTGCGCCTTATATATAAAAAAAGATTAAAAAAATAGACCATTCATCAGCAGTGCGCCTATGGTCCGGAAAATACGGTAGTCACATGGTGTGATACAGTTTTAGTTGTACAATCTGTTTTTTAAATATCTGATCCGGACTCGAAATGGGATCAAATTGGATGCCACAAATGTTGATCGGGACATCCTTAGTTTTAAAAAGTGTAAAGGAGGGCCACTGAATTTATTTGAAAAAAAAAGGTAATATGTTTAATTTTAAGCAACCTGCCCCTTACAGCACATATGTTGTTGGATGCCTACACTTTAGCTCCAGGGAACCCCAGCGGGAGTGAACACAGGAACTGAAGTGCTTGTTAACCAAAAATAGAGAGAACAAACTAATCTGACTGATGAAGTGGACATTGTATTGACTTGTATTAATGTGTCGGAGAGTATGGTACATTAGAGACCGAAAGACTGCAGATTTTAATTACAGTATATAACAATTACACCTTTAATGAGCCATCCAGACTGAAGAAAAATAATGACAACCTGTCAAATGAATGACTGCAATATAATTATATTAAATCCAACGGTGGCTTTGGCAAATTCCTAGTTCAGCTTTAGCAAAAACGTGAAGTAATACTCGAAGACCTCCATGAAAAATAAAAACAAAGGATCCAGATTTCCCTTGCCCGAACGCCGGTCACCGGGGTCCCCCTCTGGAGCCAGGCCCGGAGGTGGGGCACGATGGCGAGCGCCTGGTGGCCGGGCCTGTCCCCATGGCACAGCCCGAAGAGGCAACGTGGGTCCCCCCTGCATTGGGCTCACCACCTATAGCAGGGGTCATAGAGGTCGGGTGCAATGTGAGCTGGGCGGCAGCTGACGGCAGGGCACTTGGCGGTCCGATCCTCGGCTACAGAAGCTAGCTCTTGGGACGTGGAACGTCACCTCGCTGGGGGGGAAGGAGCCTGAGCTAGTGCGCGAGGTGGAGAATTTACGGCTAGATATAGTCGGACTCACTTCGATGCACAGCAAGGGCTCTGGAACCAGTTCTCTCGAGAGGGGCTGGACTCTCTTCCACTCTGGCGTTGCCGGCAGTGAGAGGCGACGGGCTGGGGTGGCAATTCTTGTTTCCCCCCGGCTCAGAGCCTGCACGTTGGAGTTCAACCCGGTGGACGAGAGGGTAGCTTCCCTCCGCCTTCGGGTGGAGCTGTGGTTTGCGCTTACGCGCCAAACCGCAGCTCAGAGTACCCACCCTTTTTGGATTCACTCGATGGAGTACTTGAGAGTGCTCCCCCGGGTGATTCCCTCGTTCTACTGGGGGACTTCAACGCTCATGTTGGCAACGACAGTGAAACCTGGAGAGGCGTGATTAGGAAGAATGGCCGCCCGGATCTGAACCCAAGCGGTGTTTTGTTATTGGACTTTTGTGCCCGTCACAGATTGTCCATAACGAACACCATGTTCAAACATAAGGGTGTCATTTGCGGCCTCATGTTTTGGACACTCGGGTGGTGAGTTGGCTGCGATGGTGGGGGAGGATGCTGGACAGACCTGGCAGGCCCAAACGCATTGTGAGGGTTTGCTGGGAACGTCTGGCAGTCTCCTGTCAGAGAGAGTTTCAATTCCCACCTTCGTAAGAACTTTCAACATGTCACGAGGGAGGTGCTGGACATTGAGTCCGAGTGGACCATGTTCCGCACCTCTATTGTCAAGGCGGCTAATTGGAGCTGTGGCCGCAAGGTTGTTGGTGTGCCTGTCGTGGCGGTAATCCTAGAACCCGTTGGTGAACACCGGCGGTGACGGATGCCGTCAAGCTGAAGAAGGAGTCCTATCGGGTTATTTTGGCTCATAGGACTCCTGAGGCAGCGGACAGGTACCGCCGGGTGGCGGGGCTCTCCCTTAGAGATAGGGTGAGAAGCTCTGCCATCCGGGGGGAGCTCAAAGTAAAGCCGCTGCTCCTCCACATCGAGAGGAGCCAGATGAGGTGGTTCAGGCATCTGGTTAGGATGCCACCCGAACACCTCCCTAGGGAGGTGTTTAGGGCACGTCTGACCGGTAGGAGGCCACGGGGAAGACCCAGGACACGTTGGGAAGACTATGTCTCCCATCTGGCCTGGGAACGCCTCGGGATCCCCCTGAAAGAGCTGGACGAAGTGGATGGGGAGAGGGAAGTCTGGGCCTCCCTGCTTAGGCTGCTGCCCCCGCGACCCAACCTCGGATAAGCGGAAGAAGATGGATGGATGGATGAAGTAATACTTGTCAAAAGGAATATAAAGAAAGAGTAAACTGAACTGTTAACAAATAAACCCATTTGTGCTTCAATAAATCAATAGATATACTGTACCACACAGCAAGTGTAACAAATAAAATACATGAATAATGTTTTTTGTAAAATAGTATTAATTGATGTAAAAGACCTGTGGTGTTGCATATATGTTACATGGTGTACGTAAAATATATTCTTAACTTGACATGTTAGTGTAGTAAAAAGGGTAGAATCAAACAAAAACATATTGATAAATAATCACTGGAACAATGACATGTATTGAGTGTCTTAATAGCATGTTTGCTATCGTGACAAATACATCACTTTAGACTTTCCATATCAATTTAAAGACTAAAAGCCTTATAAGGCTTATAGCCCTATATATATATATATATATATATATATATATATATATATATATATATATATATATATATATAAAAGATATAGCCAGTCTGTTTTCTACGTATTCATTGAAAAACATAGTAAGAACTGTTGGAATATAATATGTGACAGTATTAAAATTGTTACATGGATTTAAAATGAACTTTACTTGTAAAAAATAAGCTTTTGGAAATGAGGTTGCTTATATGACACATTTAGGGGAATATCCTGGGATAGTCACATAACTGTCACGAGACAACCACTCCTAAATGTTTTCTATTCTCACTTAGAAACTTGATGAATTCAAGTCAGGTCTAAAACTGTAAATATTTAATATTTATATCTGTCACAATGGATTCTTATAGGGAAAATATTACAAACCCCGTTTCCATATGAGTTGGGAAATTGTGTTGGATGTAAATATAAATGGAATACAATTATTTGCAAATCATTTTCAACCCATATTCAGTTGAATATGCTACAAAGTTAAAGTTAAAGTACCAATGATTGTCACACACACACTAGGTGTGGTGAAATTTGTCCTCTGCATTTGACCCATCCCCTTGTTCACCCCCTGGGAGGTGAGGGGAGCAGTGGGCAGCAGCAGTACCGCGCCCGGGAACAAAGACAAAGACAACATATTTGATGTTCAAACTGAAAAACATTTTGTTAATGTTTAATGTAACTTACACATCTGTGAAGGCGCCATTAATGCTGAAAGGTACATACAGGTTTTGGAGCAACATATGTTGCCATCCGAGCAACGTTACCAGTGACGTGCAGTCAGGGAGGCAGGTGAGGCGGGGCCTCACGTGCCATCATGGAAAGAAAAAAAATTTAAAAAGAAAAACAATTAATTAAATTGTTATATGTATCCAGTGATTATACTATAACGTTATTTTCCATTTAACTTCACCAGTTTTAGATAATGTTTATTCAAAATCGCTGAATTTTCACATTTGCCGTTCAAATACTGAGAAGAGACTTGCGGTGAGTCACCAGCCAGTTGAGCCTCGCCATGGATTGCACAATGACTCGGCTAACTGCTGGCCTGCTGTGCAGTGAGACCCTATTGCTATATGAATTATATTATACATTTCCATAGTTTAGTTAGCTGAGGTATATAATGTACAGTGTATTTTGTCAACAACTGTAAGTGTGTAACGTATTTCTTGTGCTGAGCAATCATAAAACTGGTGCGAAGACGCACTGGGTGAGGCTCGCAGTAATCCCACCTCCTGGTGTTAGAGGGCGGTAGTGATCCCAGAGATCATTCTTGCGACTACTCGGCTGCAGAAGAAGTGACAACAAGCAGCAACAGTTAGCAGCGATCGTTTATTTTTTCCTCTCGCCTGAACTTTTAACATGGAGGATTACATATCTAAAATAAAACAGTTTTTGTTATGCCCGTTTGATTGTGGACTATTACTGACACCTTGTGGCGATGGGAAAATGCTGCGCGTCATCAGTTTGGACACTTCTGGTTTACGATGTTAGTTCAGTTCATGAGACAATAAGAAGTAGACAAGTTGTGTTACCTCTTACAAGCCTTGGAAAAGATAAGTCTGTAAGTATACTGTTTAACTTGTTTATGTGGCTCAATATGAAGGTGGAAAGTGGCTAAATTTGATAGTAAGATGTGTATTGAAAAACGATTTTTGTGCACTAATTTAATGGATGTTTGAGGACTTAAAATGGCTGCCGGTCGTGTATTTCCACCATAGAAATAGTTTCAACACTCAGCAGTGTTTGTTTGATGGTGGTGCTGTGTATTTGTGTGGAGCTGATGTTTACATATTGTGTATTGCATTTCAGTGTGTTGAATCATATAGCTTATACATTGTCATTGTGTGTATTTCAGTTTTCCAAAAAAAAAAAAAAAAGTCCAGTGCAAGACAAAGCAAGATCAACAATAATAAAGAGCCTAAATGGATTCATCTGCTTTGGAACTTTATTAGAACGTCCTGGATTGGTTGTTAGCTGTCTGCCAAGCTGTATAACCTCAACACATATAGTGAGGGCAGAACACATTTCTAAACTGGACTTTCAATCGAAGCAGGAGGTAATAATTAAAGGAAGATCTCCATCGAGACAGAGAGACTTTTAAAACTGAAGAAAGATAAGGAAGACTTCTATAAACAAGTTATCGATGCTTTTGTTTCGAAGGAGCGGCGCATGGACTTCATTTATAAGTAAAGGTAAGACAATAATAACGTTTTTTTTATTAAATGTGCTTTTTTGTGTGCTACAGTTTGTATGTGTAAAGTTAAAGTTAAGTTAAAGTACCAATGATTGTCACACACACTAGGTGTGGTGAAATTTGTCCTCTGCATTTGACCCATCCCCTTGATCACCCCCTGGGAGGTGAGGGGAGCAGTGGGCAGCAGCGGCTGCCACACAAATAATTTTTGGTGATTTAACCCCCAATTCCAACCCTTGATGCTGAGTGCCAAGCAGGGAAGAATGCTGGTATGAGCTTTTAAACATAACCCGTTAATTGCTGCCAATCAAATGGTGAATAAGATACTCTTTAGGGTTCATATGTTTGTAAACCTGACTGTGATGAAGTCAGTGCCTCACCAGCCATGAACCTCACCGCACGTCACTGATCGTTACCATGGACGCCCCTGCTTATTTCAGCAAAACAATGCCAAGCCACGTGTTACATCAACGTGGCTTCATAGTAAAAGAGTGAGGGTACTAGACTAGCCTGCCTGTAGTCCAGACCTGTCTCCCATTGAAAATGTGTGACGCATTATGAAACCTAAAATACCACAACGGAGACCCCCGGACTGTTGAACAACTTAAGCTGTACATCAAGCAAGAATGGGAAAGAATTCCACCTGAGAAGCTTAAAAAATGTGTTCCCAAACATTTACTGAGTGTTATTAAAAGGAAAGGCCATGTAACACAGTGGTGAACATGCCCTTTCCCAACTACTTTGGCACGTGTTGCAGCCATGAAATCCTAAGTTAATTATTTTTTGCAAAAAAAAAAATAAAGTTTATGAGTTTGAACATCAAATATCTTGTCTTTGTAGTGTATTCAATTGAATATGGGTTGAAAAGGATCTGCAAATCATTGTATTCCGTTTATATTTACATCTAACACAATTTCCCAACTCATATGGAAACGGGATTTGTAGAAAATGAACCACCATTACAAGATCAGTATGTTGTGCAGAATGTTAAAACTATACGGCACGCACCTGGGAGAACCCGCAGCTCGGCGTCTGTCCCGGTCCGTGTGCTACCGGGGTTGTCAGCCAAGCAACGATATGTGGCTGAGTCCGGGGGCTGGACACGGCTGATCTGCAGGCAGCCAGACGGCAGCACCGCCAGGCGAGAGGTGGGATCAAAAGTCAGCAGCAAATCGTCTCGATTTTTCTGCCAGCGTATGACGGCCGTCGGTTCTCCTAAGACCTCACAACGGAGCAACGCTGTATCACCAAGATAGGATGAGACGGACTCGGTGGGGACGACTACCCTTAGTGGACCTGAAGGTGACAAGATGGAAAAAGATGAAATATATTACAAACATTTTTGTTGTTTTTAAATAGCATATATATTTATTAACTGATTATAGAGCTGCATAAAAGAAATAAAACAATTGTGATTACAATTTACACCAACATATATTCTGAATGTCTTTTTTCAATTTTACTTAATGAGCTGTTAACTCAAGAACTCACACTGCACTGCACTGGTTCTACCAATTGATTGGCCGTCTAACAATCAGTCAGCAATTGCATTAACTAATTTACTTGCCTTAATAGTGTGCATAAATGTACTGTGGTGTGAGCGACCGTGCTGTTTTTTTGACTTGATGGGTTATGTTCAGCTTTTCCATTCACTACCATAAAGAAAGATCCCCTGTCAATTGTCAGGAGAAGACCATTGGAATGAAACAATTTGTTTTGTTTGTTTTTCATATGTGCTGTCCACTCAGGCAAATCATATTGTTGATGTAGATGTCCATATCTGCTGTACATAATGTATTTACATATGAAAAGTGAGGGAAACTTCTCTTGTTGTCTTATTTGAATTTGACTTCATTAAATGTTTGGATATATTTAGTGTTTGACACAGCTAGACCAGAGCTGGAGGGGATAGAAACAAGAGGTAAAAAAGAAGACAAGAGGGGGGAATTGTGGGGACAAGACAAAAAAGAGACAATACCAAGAAAAAACAACAACAGAACTACATCAGCAAATACGATATATATAAAAATGATACCACCAATGATAGAGAAAAGCAAATTAGTGAAGTACCATATTTTCCAGACAATAAGGCACACTTAAAATCTTTTTTTTCCCCTCAAAACTCCACAGTGTGCCTAATGTAAGGAATAAGTTTGGTTGAGCTTACCCACCTCGAAGCTATTTTATTTGGTACATGGTGTAATGATAAGTGTGACCAGTAGATGGCAGTCAAACATAAGCGATAAGTGTAGACTGCACTATGATGGGTCTCAAGTAAACGACACCAACATTTTAAATGTTCCATTGAAAATATAGAACGTTACACACGGCGCTCAAAAATCCATCAAAATGTTTTAGTATGACTTTGGTAAGCTATGAAGCCGCACCGCTTGAAGGAATGTCGGCGCATTAAACATATGAGTATTATTATGGTGTGTGTATAAGGAAAGACGCATTATCTAGCGTTTTGTTTCACAATATTATGCAAAAGCAACTTTTTCTTAACTTCTGGTACCTGCTGATCTGTATTTGGGATCTCGATAAAACCTGAAAAATTGTGTGCGTCCCCGCCGAGGTCGTAGTCATAAGTTTCTTCTTTTTGTCTATCTTGTTGTTATGGGACATTCATCCTCCACTGTTGCCATTTCTAATATAAAGTAGTGTAAAGTTCTTACTTACTATGAAAGCGCTAAAACATACCGGCATAGTGAGTTTACCTTATTCACCCAAGGAACTCGAGTTATTAGAGTTGCGGTCGGATGGTTTTTCACGGGACACATTTCCGGTGTGGTTGTTTCTGAATGAAGTAAAGTCTGAATGTCATTAAAACAGTTAGCTCCATCTTTTGACACTTCTTCCACACCCGTCCTTGCACGCTACACCGCTACAACAAAGATGACGGGGAGAAGACGCTGCCGAAGGTGAGCCACGTAAATAAGACCGGCCACAAAACAGCGCATCCGGAAGCGACTGTCAGAAAGCGGCTTGAAGATGATCTGTAAAACATAATCTGTGCAATATTTTGACCAAATAACCACCTTTACATGTTATGTAGACCACAAGGAAGTGTTTTCAATTTAGAAAATAATAATAATAATATGACTCCTTTAATGCGCCCTATAATGCGCCGAATATATGAAAAAAGATAAACAAAATAGACCATTCATCGGCAGTGCACCTTATAATCAGGTGCGCCCTATGGTTCGAAAAATACGGTGGATAGTCATGCCATATTGACGTTAAGAATATTTACCTCTATTATCAACATTACAGTTGCTTCAAATGCAACAATACATACTGTAAATGTAACAAAAAATTGTATTACCAAAAAAAGGAGAGAGAGAGGGAGGAGAAGAAAGGGGAGCAGGGTATATTAACCTTTTACATTGTTATGGTAAGGATAGATTAAGCTTTAGCAGTGTGACATGTTTTTATGTAATGTGGGTGTATATTTGTATGAGTGAGATTGTGAACACATGTATATGTTTGCTGAAGCGTGTTTGTATGCATGAGTGTATGTTTGTATATGTGCATGTTTTTGTACGTATGAATGTTTTTACAGCGGACGTGCGTGTAAATGTATGTACAGTGTGTATGTATTTGTAATCGGCTGACATGGTTTCTTTCAGTGCCGATACCGATTATTAGTAGTGAAGGAGGCTGATAACTGATATTTGGAGTCGATATTCATTTACATTAAAAGTGACATATTGATGTCAAAATTTTGGATATTACTATTACAAACTCCGACACTTAAATTGGTTTGAATGCATTAATAATATGTATTTATAAAACAAGTAAATACAATAAACAAAAAGTGCAGCAGGGAGTTATATGGCACAGTAGCAATAATGTCAACTGTGATTGATTAAATCAGGGCTCCCAGTATATTACAGTATATTCCTCGCGCACTAATTGACTGAAATATTGTGCACTTGCCACGCTTGCCCGACATTGTGGCGCGAGCGTGATGTCAAGTTATCGATGGGAAAATGCATTTTTAGACAATATGATTTGCCCGAGCGGCTAGGAGACACCGAGAGTAACAAGCGGTAGAAAATGGATTAGAAAGGAGAGATTTAAAAAAAAAATAATAATAATTTAAAAATAATAATAATTAAAAAAAATTAAAAAAAAAATAAAATAAAAAAAATATATATATATATATATATATTTATATGTACCGTATTTTTCGGACTATAAGTCGCAGTTTTTTTCATAGTTTGGCCGGGCTCCAGTGCGACTTATATATGTTTTTTTCCTTTTTTATTATGCATTTTCGGCAAGTTCGACTTATACTCCGGTGCGACTTATACTCCGAAAAATACGGTATATATTAATTAATTTTTTTTTTTTTAACTTGGGACTTTCCGCGTGCCAGATTTTGGATGCTGGCGGGACATATCCAGCCTGCGGGCTGTAGATTGGGGACCCCTGGATTAAATTATTCCAAATTCACAAGTGTTGACATTGACAGATTGCTAGCAGGTTGATGACTTGCTAACAAGTGTCATTTTGCTGATCCCCACAAAATTACACTATATTACAAAATGTAAAAAAATTTTAAGATGATACAAAGTACAAACAGTAATGTACAGATCATAAAAAGCAATACTTATGTAGAAACATAGGTTACATTATTACAATTTTTATTTTTTTTATTTTGTATTTGTATGCATTACTAAGCAGCCTACACACACACATATACTGCAGCAGCATAGATACAAACAGACAAAAAACTAAACAAAAGGGATGCGTGCCGCATGAGAAGCTAAGGCAAAAACTTAGAACAGGAATCATGAGCTAGCAAACAAGAATACCAACGTAACATGTTGCATATAGCAAACAACGAAGCCAGACAGAGTGTGGCGAGAAAGATGAATAAATAGCTCTCTGATTAGTGCTCGACAGCAGGTGAGCGTGCCGACCACTACACCTAAAATAAATATATATATATATATATATATATATATATATTTATTTCAGTGTTCATTTATTTACACATATACACACACACATCTATTCATTGTTGAGTTAAGGGTTGAATTGTCCATCCTTGTTCTATTCTCTGTCACTATTTTTCTAACCATGCTGAACACCCTCTCTGATGATGCATTGCTGTGTGGCACGCACAAAAGTGATTTCATCAAATGCACTAGAGTCTGGAATCTTCCATCTCTCCCTAGCACGGCCCAAAACCGGTCAATCTTTGCTTCCTGAGGAAGATCTTCACTGCCAAGCACTTGGTAGTCCACTACTTCTTCCCGGAGGCTATCCAGGTCCAATCGCAGCTGCGGCTTGGAACTTACAAGCGTATTTCTTCATCTTACTCGTCGTCGGCGTCGCCACGGCTGTATCTTCCTCGTTCTTTTGCTTCGTCTCCTTGTTGTGTGCGCAGTTGTGCACTGCACTCTCTAAAAGCCGTAGATGTTATTGTCACATATGCATGTACAGTAGATGGCAGTATTCTCCTGTTTAAGAGTGTCACAACATTGCTGTTTACGGCAGACGAACTGCTTTACGGTAGACAAAAACGTGACTACTGTTGTTGTGTGTTGTTACCGCGCTGGGAAGACGTTAATGAAACTGCCTAACAATAAACCCACATAAGAAACCAAGAACTCGCCCTCGATCATTCTACAGTTATAATGTGATTGGGCAGGCACACTGTTTATATAGTGGGAAAGCGGACGTGAAAACAGGCTGTCCTCACTCAGGTCCGCATGGAGCTGGAGGGGGCGTGGCCTCAAACTCCGCCTGAATTTCGGGAGAAAATTTGGTTTTCGGGAGAGGCGCTGAATTTCGGGAGTCTCCCGAAAAATCCGGGAGGATTGGCAAGTATGATTAACAGACATGATGTGAGGTAATCCAAGCTAGCTTAAGCTTTAGCAATGTGACATGTTCATTATTTTTTTAACGGTATTCTGCTCGTAGTAACGTTACTAGTAGTTGTGCCATGTAGAGGACTGGGATATTTATTACAATTTCATGGGAGTTTTCTGATGTTACGTAACTTGAACACATCCGTACACTTTCTCTCCTGTGAGTTTGACGAGCCTGCCTAATACCTTGGCTTATGATTGGCTCTGCTTCTTACTCGTGTGCAGTTTGCGTAACCACTTAGATAGGACTGTGCTGGATAGGTGATTGCATCTGAGACAAAATGACCAGTTTTAAATGGGTCAGTCGGATTATTTAAAGCTTGTTTGATGATTGTTACATTGAAATGATAGTAATGATGATAACAGAGGTTAAATATTACTATTAATTCTCAATATCTAAAAAACCCAATACTGATTAAAAAGGCCGGTGCCAATATGTCAAAATGCCAAATATCGGTGCTAATCGACTCCTAGTGTGTATGTATGTATATACACTATATTGCCAAAAGTATTTGGCCACCTGCCTTGACTCACACATGAACTTGAAGTGCCATCCCATTCCTAACCCACAGGGTTCAATCTGATGTCGGTCCACCTTTTGCAGATATTACAGCTTCAACTCTTCTGGGAAGGCTGTCCACAAGGTTGCGGAGTGTGATTATAGGAATTTTCGACCATTCTTCCAAAAGTGCATTGGTGAGGTCACACACTGACGTTGGTCGAGAAGGCCTTGCTCTCAGTCTCTGTTCTAATTCATCCCATAGGTGTTGCATCAGGTTCAGGTCAGGACTCTGTGCAGGCCAGTCAAGTTCATCCACACCAGACTCTGTCATGTGTTTATAGACCTTGCTTTGTGCATTGGTGCACAGTCATGTTGGAAGAGAAAGGGGCCCGCTCCAAACTGTTCCCACAAAATTGGGAGCATGGAATTGTCCAAAATGTTTAGGTATCCTGGAGCATTCAAAGTTCTAAGGGGCCAAGCCCAACTCCTAAAAAAAACAACCTCGCACCATAATTCCTCCTCCACCAAATTTCACAATGCAGTCCGAAATGTACCGTTCTCCTGGCAACCTCCAAACCCAGACTTTTCCATCAGATTGCCAGATGTAAAAGCGTGATTCATCACTCCAAAGAACGCATCGCCACTGCTTTAGAGTCCAGTGGCGACATGCTTTACACCACTGCATCCGACGCTTTGCATTGGACTTAGTGATGCATGGCTTAGATGCAGCTGTCGGCCATGGAAACCCATCCATCCATCCATCTTCTTCCGCTTATCCGAGGTCGGGTTGCGGGTGCAGCAGCCTAAGCAGGGAAGCCCAGACTTCCCTCTCCTCAGCCACTTCGTCTAGCTCTTCCTGGGGGATCCCGAGGCGTTCCCAGGCCAACCGGGAGACATAGTTTTCCCAATGTGTCCTGGGTCTTCCCCGTGGCCTCATACTGGTCGGTACGTAGGCGTTTGGGCGGCATCCTGACCAAAATGCCCAAACCACCTCATCTGGCTCCTCTCGATGTGGAGGAGCAGCGGCTTTACTTTGAGCTCCCCACGGGTGGCAGAGCTTCTCACCCTATCTCTGAGGGAGAGCCCCGCCACCCGGCGGAGGAAACTCACTTCGGCCGCTTGTACCCGTGATCTTGTCCTTTCGGTCATAACCCAAAACTCATAACCATAGGTGAGGATGGTAACGTAGATCGACCGGTAAATCGAGAGCTTTGCCTTCCGTCTCAGCTCCTTCTTCACCACAACGGATCGATACAGCGTCCGCATTACTGAAGACGCCGCACCAATCAATCTCACAATCCACTCTTCCCTCACTCATGAACAAGACTCTGAGGTACTTGATCTCCTCCACTTGGGGCAGGGTCTCCTCCCCAACCTGGAGATGGCACTCCACCCTTTTCCGGGCGAGAACCATGGACTCGGACTTGGAGGTGCTGATTCTCATCCCAGTCGCTTCACACTCAGCTGTGAACCGATCCAGTGAGAGCTGAAGATCCTGGCCAGATGAAGCCATCAGGACCACATCAACTGCAAAAAGCAGAAACCTAATCCTGCAGCCACCAAACCGGATCCCTTTAACGCCCTGACTGCGCCTAGAAATTATGTCCATAAAAGTTATGAACAGAATCGGTGACAAAGAGCAGCCCTGGCGGAGTCCAACCCTCACTGGAAATGTGTCCGACTCACCGCCGGCAATGCGGACCAAGCTCTGACACTGATCATACAGGGAGCGGACCGCCACAATCAGACAGTCCGATAACCCATACTCTCTGAGAACTCCCCATAGGACTTCCCGAGGGACACGGTCGAATGCCTTCTCCAAGTCCACAAAGCACATGTAGACTGGTTGGGCAAACTCCGATGCACCCTCAAGGACCCTGTCGAGAGTATAGAGCTGGTCCACAGTTCCACGACCAGGACGAAAACTACACTGTTCCTCCTAAATCCGAGGTTCGACTATCCGGCGTAGCCTTCTATCCAGTACACCTGCATAGACCTTACCGGGAAGGCTGAGGAGTGTGATGCCACGATAGTTGGAACACAACCTCCGGTTCCAATCCAGAGGTACTGCCCCAGATGTCCACGCGATGCTGACAAATTTCACCACACCTAGTGTGTGTGTGACAATCATTGGTACTTTAACTTTTAACTTTACTGTACAAGGCGCAGAATTGTGTGCACTCACAGGTTATGGGA
Organism: Nerophis lumbriciformis; assembly: GCF_033978685.3. Classification (NCBI taxonomy): domain Eukaryota; kingdom Metazoa; phylum Chordata; class Actinopteri; order Syngnathiformes; family Syngnathidae; genus Nerophis; species Nerophis lumbriciformis. The sequence goes on along the minus strand of NC_084567.2, from coordinate 22,961,353 downwards.
ATTACTACATGAAAAGATCCAAATAAGACTGTGTAAGCTTTTGTATATATATATATATATATATATACACACAGTATATATATATATATATATATATATATATATATATACAGTATATATATATATATATATATATATATATATATATATATATATATATATATATATATATATATATATATACATATATCCATCCATTTTCTACCGCTTATTCCCTTCGGGGTCGCGGGGGGCGCTGGAGCCTATCACAGCTACAATCGGGCGGAAGGCGGGGTACACCCTGGACAAGTCGCCACCTCATCGCAGGGCCAACACAGATAGACAGACAACATTCACACTCACATTCACACACTAGGGCCAATTTAGTGTTGCCAATCAACCTATCCCCAGGTGCATGTCTTTGGATATATGTATCCAAAGTATATATATGTATATATATGTATATATATATATATATATATATATATATATATATATATGTATATATATATATATATATATATATATGTATATATATGTATATATATATATATATATATATATATATATATATATATATATATATACAGCCGACAGGCCAAGCGGTGTGCGGCTTCAGCGGTCGCAGAGGCAAAAACTCGGACATGGGAGGAGTTCGGTGAGGCCATGGAAAACGACTTCCGGACGGCTTCGAAGCAATTCTGGACCACCATCCGCCGCCTCAGGAAGGGGAAGCAGTGCACTATCAACACCGTGTATGGCGAGGATGGTGTTCTGCTGACCTTGACTGCGGATGTTGTGGATCGGTGGAGGGAATACGTCGAAGACCTCCTCAATCCCACCAACACGTCTTCCTATGAGGAAGCACTGCCTGGGGAGTCTGTGGTGGGTTCTCCTATTTCTGGGGCTGAGGTTGCTGAGGTAGTTAAAAATCTCCTCGGTGGCAAGGCCCCGGGGGTAGATGAGATCCGCCCGGAGTTCCTTAAGGCTCTGGATGCTGTGGGGCTGTCTTGGTTGACAAGACTCTGCAGCATCGCGTGGACATCGGGGGCGGTGCCACTGGATTGGCAGACCGGGGTGGTGGTTCCTCTCTTTAAGAAGGGGAACCGGAGGGTGTGTTCCAACTATCGTGGGATCACACTCCTCAGCCTTCCCGGTAAGGTCTATTCAGGTGTACTGGAGAGGAGGCTACGCCGGATAGTCGAACCTCGGATTCAGGAGGAACAGTGTGGTTTTCGTCCTGGTCGTGGAACTGTGGACCAGCTCTATACTCTCCGCAGGGTCCTTGAGGGTGCATGGGAGTTTGCCCAACCAGTCTACATGTGTTTTGTGGACTTGGAGAAGGCATTTGACCGTGTCCCTCGGGAAGTCTTG